>NC_034179.2:62851337-63151337 GCF_002021735.2 Oncorhynchus kisutch | reverse complement strand
CCAAAGGACCTTGTGAAGATGCTGGAGGAAACGGGTACAAAAGTATCTATATCCACAGTAAAAATAGTCCTATGTTGACATAACCTGAAAGGCCGCTCAGCAAGGAAGAAGCTACTTTTCCAAAACCACCATAAAAAAGCCAGACTATAGTTTGCAACTGCACATGGGGACAATGATCGTACTTTTTGGCAAAATGTCCTCTGGTCTGATGAAACAACAATAGAACTGTTTGGCACTTCACGAAATAGATGGCATCATGAGGCAGGAAAATGATGTGGATATATTGAAGCAACATCTCAAGACATCAGGAAGTTAAAGCTTAGTCGCAAATGGGTCTTCCAAATGGACAATGACCCCAAGCATACTTCCAAGGTTGTGGCAAAATGACTTAAGGACAACAAAGTCAAGCTATTTGAGTGGTAATCACAAAGCCTTGATCTCAATCCTATAGAAAATTCCTGGGCAGAACTGAAAAAGCATGTGCGAGCAAGGATGCTGACAAATCTGACTCAGTTACACCAGCTCTGTCAGGAGGAATGGGCCAAAATTCATCCAACTTATTGTGGGAAGCTTGTGGAAGGCTGCCCGAAACGTTTGACCCAAGTTAAACACTTTCAAGGCAATGCTACCAAATACTAATTGGGTGTATGTTAACTTCTGACCCACTGGGAATGTGATGAAAGAAATAAAAGCTGAAATAAATCATTCTCTCAACTATTATTCATACATTTCACATTCTTAAAATCAAGTGGTGATCCTAACTGACCTAAGACAGGGAATTTACAGTTTAAATGTATTTGGCTAAGGTGTATGTAAACTTCTGACATCAACTGTATCCCTGTGCTGACTCTAAATGCCCTTCAAAATCTGACCTGTTGACTCGCTTACAATGGTTTCAAGTAAAGATTGGTGTAGGGAGAACTGATCCCAAATCAGTTTGTGAAATAGATTGTGTATGCACTTTTTCTGGTGCCATTATGAGAATAACTGATTTGTAGACATAATATACTGGTAAGATTGCCAAACTACCATAGAAAAAGTAACACCTCATTTGAAATTATTGCATAAATATTGTGGTTTTGTAAACATAAAATATTGGCCCGTAGGCATATATAGTATATTCATATACACTGAGAATACCAAACGTTAGGAACACATTCCTAATATTGAGTTGCACCCTCCATTTGTTCTCAGAACAGCCTCAATTCGTCAGGGCATGGACTCTACAAGGTGTTGAAAGTGTTCCACAGGGATGCTGGCCCACGTTGACTCCAATGCTTCCCACAGTTGTGTCAAGTTGTCTTGATGCCCTTTGGGTGGTAGACCATTCTTGATACAAATGGAAAACTGCGTGACAAACCCAGCAACTTCACAGATCTTGACATAAACCGGAGCGCCTGGCACATACTACCATACCCCGTTCAAAGGCACTTATATCTTTAATCTGGCTCATTCAACCTATGAATGGCACACATACGCGATCCATGTCTCAATTGTCTCAAGGCTTAAAAAAAAATATTTAACCTTTCTCCTCCCCTTCGTCGACACTGATTGTAGTGGGTTTAACAAGTGACATCAGTAAGGGATCTTAGCTTTCATACTGGATTCACCTGGTCAGTCTATGTCATGGAAAGAGCAGGTTTCCTTAATGTGTTCTATACTCAGTTTAATTATGTTTCTACTGTATACATCATTGGGTGAACCTGATGCACTAGCTGGCTAGAGGCATAGGTGAATGGCTTCTCCTACTGGTTACATCCATGCATATCGATCTCCAGCACAGACATCTGAATGGATACCTCCCCCAGGACTCCAGCTGATGGAATATTGAAAAGGGATTCCTGAAATAAGGCAGGAGAAAAAGCCCGGAGTGTTCTGTCCTACAAGACTGCAGGGCTGGGCGGGGCATCAAGATTTAGGATTGTGTGTGTGCGGTGTGTGTGTGTTTATACCGCAATCATAAGACGGATCAGTGAACACCCTCTATTCTTAGTCTTGACAGCAGCCTACCACCACCAATGAACCATTTGTGATATGTGTTTTGAATACAGTCTTCGGGGTTTGTGGGGCGTGACAACTTTGAATCCAAATGGTGTCTCATTAAATGCATTGAATTCTGTTATGAATGAAGGTATTTATGTTAAGGGTTTTATTCTTACTACATATTCAAAACCATGTCATGTCTTGCTTGTTTGTGCATAATACAGCTCCTATTACCGTTTTAATTAGCCATACATGACAGTAACCCTGGGGTTCCATCCATTCATCACATAAACTCACCAAAAATACGAAAGATTTCTGTTCTCATGGAAATTCATATTAGTTCTCACATTAAGATAATATTTTCTGTTTACAATGTGAAGAATGAATCTCTTCCTTATGTAAGATCTACATAAGACTGTTAAGCATATATGACCGACAAATGACAATACTACCAGATTTTTGGGTATAGTTTATAGTAGACGCTTAGCATGCTAAAAACTCACATTTCAAAAACAAAACTCTAGCCACAGACCAATTTATTTGGGCAGTGTAAATTCACTGACGTCAAAATGTCCACATGCTTTGGTGCAGTTCAGGACGGGAACAAAACTAACGTGAGTGAAATAAATGATAAGAATGACCCCAACTCTGCCCCGCTCTGCATGCGCTTGCCACTTGCCACTGTCAAAGTGGCATTCCTTCGATTGTGAACCAATGCACCCGATGCTGCTTCAGCCCTTTGACAGACAGTGGTCCTGGCTGTCTCAATTCTCTGTCTTATGTCCTCCTCTTCCCCTCCCTCTTTGCTTGCGTACGTTGGCCCCCAGGTCGTAATATTTTTCAAGGTATGTATGTAAGTCATTTCCTCATGTATGAACTCCCACGCCACCCGCTATACGTCTAACAGCTTAATTGGACAGTCAGTCGGATTTACTGGAAGTAGCTTTATCCGCCTCGTCAACTCCCAGGGTCTATCGAAACTATATCGATATGGTACACATCATCTGCCACTGCAGATCCATTGACGGAGTTGGAAATGCAGAGAGGGAAAATATTTGATTGAGTGCACAAGCAATTCATTATCATCCATTACTCCTCCACTCCAGTTTCACTAAGAGTGTACAGACCTACGCTTGAACCCGGGGGTCAAGCGGAAAAGCTTAAGCCTATTTATTTGTCTTCTGGCTGAGCGAGCGCTGGCGGTGTGGTAGATGAAGGGGTAGGCTAGACTGCATGTGGTGATTTTAGAAATGGGGCAGGGCAGTGTGCCAGCACTGCAGTGCAATACGCACCTCTCTATAATTTACCACAACCCAAGCATTCCCTTTGCTCCCAAACATTGCGACTCCCGACACCCTCTGCCCTTTCTCCTCGCTCTCCGCTCCCCAGCCGCCAGCGCTCAAATGTCAGACAAGCAAGCGTACATGGCAGGCCTGTGTCTAACTATGAGTAAGCTAAATACAGAGATGGCTATGGCAAGCATATCTTCACAGGGTATGTTCACAACCAACGTATAGGATTGTATAAAATCGAACTGAAATGAATGGCGATTCGTCTCCTTGTTATGTCATTAATTAAATATTAAAGACCCAGACTAAGAACACACTTTATGACACCCAGACGAAGATGCAACCTATTTAGACCCAGACCAAACCAGTTGTTATTTTAGTCCAACTTGGCTCTGACAAGTGATGGACTTGCGTGTTATTTCACCCATACATGGCCACATACAGTAACTGACAAGATGGTATTCAAAGATGCATCTTGAGTTGAAAATAAACAAAGACAGCCGTCTCATCATAGACCATCAGCCCAGACCAAGACTGTTTTTAAATGGTCTAGACTAGTTTTGAGATAGAGGGTTCTCAATCTCCCCTGATGTGTCTTAAAAACTGGAGTAAGTATTGCGTCATTATCCAGATCACATTCCGTCTTTTTATTTAACTAGGCTAGTCAGTTAAGAACAAATTCTTATTTTCAACAACAGCCTGTCCAGGGGCAGAACGAACTTGTCAGCCCGGGGATTTGAACTTGCAACCTTCCGGTTATTAATCCAACGCTCTAACCACTAGGATACACCGCCGCCCTGAAAAGTGTATTTTGTCGTCACAACAACCTTTTTGTAACATGGCCTTCTCTGGGATTTTTAATTGGAACAATATGTTCTTTCTTTTTCTCATCTTTTCTCTTTTAACTGAAAGTGTTCAGAGGTTTGTCTTGTGTACCAAAGGGAAGGCTCTGTACTGCATAGTGTCCTTGGTATGTTATGACAGTTCTCAGGCGGTCTGGAAGCTGTGCTCTTAGCAGCAAACAAAGATCGGCGAGATTCATTTTCACTCTGTAACCTTTTCGCTCCGTGAATTGTGCGAACAGAGCTACGGAAGAGAATGTCAATGCCGTGGATCCGTGCAATAGTCTGACATAAGAGTGTAGAAACTCGCCAACAAGAGTTGTGTTTCGATAAGTTACCGGCGACTAAGAAAGAAGTGTTCTTTAGTTTTTTATATCTTGCCTTTTGAATTTGCCTTTGGTTCCATTGTATTTTGTATGTCATCTGTTCATTCCCAGTCTTGTAACGACTGTAACAGATCCTAACAAATGAACTAACTAGCTAACTGTATTCGGCTGCTTGTTGCTGCTCTCTGGCGTTGTCTGTTTCAAGGCTGGTTTTATATATGCATTTGACTGTCTTGTGATGTTGGACAAACATTGCTGTTGCCTAATGAGTTGAGATATGTTGAATATGGAGAGAAACTAAACATGATCAATGTTCCACACAAAGACATTCTGTTACATATCTACAGGATACTGTTGCATTGCAACAAAGTTGAATTGTTCATTATATACCCAAACACCATAGTGTGAACTACCAGAATTGAACTGGATGTTTCTTCATGATTTTTGATGAAAGTCAAAGTGTCTCCTGGTTGTTTCTTAGCCTCAGTCTCAACAAGGAAACCCAAGTTGCTTGATGATGCTACTAAATGTCAAATGAGTTTTCCTTTGGGAAATGGAAAGGAAATGCTGCGTCACCACTCAACTACTGGAGTAATATCTCCCCTTCAACTTATCCCACTTCCTTCTTCCCTCCTTCTCTTCTCTCGGTTTATCTACCTTTTCCCCTCTCTCTCTCTCTCTCTCTCTCTCTCTCTCTCTCTTTTTTTCTTCTTTCTGTTCTCCACTGCAGACGATGCAAGCGGCACGATGCCCGACAGATGACCTGTCGTTGACAAACTGTGCTGTGGTGAGCGAGAAGGATCTGCAATCTGGACAGTGAGTAATCACACTATACAGTGTAGCTCTCTGTAGTCTGGAAAATCACACTACATCAGGGTTCCCCAACTGGCAGTTTTCTGAGCTTTTTTAAAGAGAATTTTTTTCATTGTTGGACATAAAAAGACTGTAAAAACACCAGACAACCAGCTCCAAGTGATTTTCAATTTTTTGTATTGCTACGCATAATAGAGAGACACGTGAATGGATACAAACGTAAGCAACGTTTGAAATGATAATATTTTTGTCAAATATGATTCTTCTTGCGGTCAATTTGCAGTCTACAAATTGTAATGTTCCGGGCCCTCAAACAATCCGCTCAAGATAAAATCGGCCCCTGGCTGAATCTAGTTGATGATCCCTGGTCGACGTGCTATAGTCTGGTGTAGCGAATACCACTTGGGACCTTACAATAATGCCTTACAATAATGTATGTACCAGCCCTGTTTGAGCACAGTTTTGGCCACTCTGCCTTTGCTTCTCTGCACTGTCACACTGTCTTCCCAATGTACCGTCAATATATATATATATTTTTAAATATCAAAGGAGATCAGGTGTTTCAAAATGTTGAAGATTGTGCCTTAGCATTTATTTCAGTGTTCTCCCTAGATTTATTCTTACTTTAGGTGGAGTCCAGGGAGCAGATGGGTGTGGCTAATGTTTCCTAAGTAACAACAGGAGAAACGCTGTTCACATCGACTCTGTCTCTATAAGGGCATTTACAAATAAGCCATTGAAAAAAAGAGCACAGGTCCTTGCGGTGTATTGGCGTGACGTACTGAGATAGGACGTCACCATGTCAGTAATGGAATGTGAGGGATTACACGGTCAGTGATGGAGTAAAGACAATGAGTCTGGTTAATTTAATTCAGTATAATGTCTTAATTTAGCACGAGTTGTAAGTATACGATTGAACAGTTGCGACAAGGATAACGTTGGAAAACGATAGTTATATCTGAAAAGTGAGTTAGTGTTGTCGAGATGGAAAACACTGTGCCAAAGTTTTGACAGCTACAGTGAGCCTGCTACGCTTGGTCCACGCTGGACCAGGTGGTTGATGGTGGATGGTAAAGGATTAATATTGTCCTGTGACGTTGATCCGGTTACAAAACAACGGAGGAGAGCTTTGCTTTTACGTCAGGCTGGGACAGATGTGCAGGACATTTTCTTTACACTCGCAGACACCGGAGAACCAACGGACAACGTCATGCCTCGAACACCCTGTTGTTTTGGGAGCCAATGCCAGATGGTGTCCTTGTCCACACCCCGACAGTGAATTGCGCAAAATAGGACGCAGCATCATCTAGATATGTATGCAACAAAAGTTCCACATTCATCAGCTGCTACCATTTCTGTCAAGCCGTCCAGGCTTACAGTTTGAAGCATACATTCGGTAAATCCAAGTTATGCACCACACCGAACGTACTGCAACTGCCTCTGCAACGCAATGCTGCAAGGCGACCGCAGAGTTTCATTGGAAATGAATGTATTTCTGGCGTACCAAAATGCAAACTGCGCTGTCGGTGTGTTCTAAGCGTCAGGGCTGTGGTTGTGTTAAACGCATACTTCGTGCCACAGGTGAACACAGCGTTCGCGAGAGACAGACATTTTATCAACTGACACAAAACACTGGTGAGACAGTTCAGCAATGTGTTACTCGTCTTAGACAAGCAGCTAAAGACTTTGCTGGAGATAAGGACAATCAGATTAGAGATGCCATACTTAGCAAGTGTAATACTGAATATGTGCGACGAAAACAATTGGAGGAGGGCCCTGGGCTAACATTACCACAATGTGAAAGAATTCAAGTGCAAATGGCCGCCATGCATGCGAGTATTTTTTGATATCTTTTTTATCTTTTTTTTTATTTTTATTTTTTATTATTATTATTATTATTATTATTTTAATATTTTTTTTATTAACAACAAATCAATACATAAAGCACATGAGGGAACACAAGCATACATAGATTACAAATAATAGACAATCGAGCTAGGGGGTACAATATCACATTACAATTACACAAGGACCTTAAGGGACATGCATATACTTACAATTCTAACAGCTTTTTTGTTAGTAGAGCATTTAACCGTCTTAAAATACAGTTCAATTTCTTTTTGTAGGGTACGAAAATGTGGTTTTCTGTTTGTAAATTTACATTTGTGTATATGAAATTTGGCCAAAAGAATAATGAAATTAATTACATAAAAATGATTCCGCTTATTTCTATTGTATGTAAAGAATCCAAACAGTACATCTCTCCACAATAGTGTAAAATCTTCATAAATGTGTTCAATTATAAACCTACTGATGTCTTGCCACAGTTTTCTTACATGCATACAATGCCAAAAAAGATGCACAACTGTTTCTGGGTGGTCATTACAAAAGGAGCAATTTGAGTTGATGTTTTCCTTAAACTTCTTCATATAGTGGTTGGCAGGATAATATTTATGAATAATTTTAAAGGAAATTTCCTTAATTTTGTTAACAAGTAGGTATGTTTGTGGCAACATCCAAACTTTTTTCCAACAGATATTATCAATAAATCCATTCCAATAAGGCATGACATAAGGTATAGATACAACATCCTGCTGAAACAAGGATCGTATCGCTCTGTTGTTGAATGGACCAAAAGAGAAACAAATCTTTCCTACTGATGAGTCAACAGGGTCAATAGAAGGTAGGCTCTGAGGGTCAGGTCTTGACATGTTCCTGAATAACATAGCAACACCTGAGGGAATGGCATCTAAAACAATTGCAAAATCTTTAGGTGTTACAGGGACCTTGTAAAGTGATAAGAATTCTTTATAACTGAGTAAAAAACCCTCTGCATTTACCAGTTGGCTCACCAATAGGATATTATTTCTGAACCAATATTCTAAAAACAGAGAGGTATTTTTATACAATATATCACGATTATTCCATATATAATATCTGTGTGGAGAAAAATTGTGTTTATAAATTAAGGACCATGACAAGAAAACCTGCCGATGAAAAGCAGAAAGTTTCACTGGAACTTTGTCAATATTATAATTGCAAAACAACATGAAGTTAAGGCCACCCATGCATGCGAGTACAGATGCTAAAGATAACGAGACCGTGCGTCATGTTTTCAAAAAGGAGAGGAAATGTCACAAAAACGGCTGAGACAGGATGAAAAAGGAAAACACCAGTAAAATGAAAACTGTAACTCTGTAACTGACCCCATTCTCAGTGGGAGGGAACAGTTTATTCATGCTAATTGACTTTGGGGCCCAGGAGTGATATAGTAGAGGCGAGCACATGGGGAAATATTGAAAATAAGGCGCCGTTCATCACGGACTGATAAAAAGCTATATGCATACTCATCAGGCCGTGCCATATCATTGTAATATGTGGACGCGGGAGTACCGTTGCTAGGTAAAGAGACTGCCATTCAATTGGGTGTGCTAGAAGTGGGTGTTGACATAGCAGCAGTGACCGATGTAAGAACTCCGCTTATAACAGCAATATCCCAGGTTGTTTGACGGGGTGGGTAAGCTAAACACAAAGCAGATCAACCTACATGTTGATCAAATGGGACACCGGCAACGTATCGGATGATATCATCGTCCAGGCCCCAGACAAGGATATTATCGTCCAGGCCCCAGACAAGGTGACCCACGACCAGCGGCTACATGCTGTCCTCAACAGGCTGGGGAACTGTGGGCTGACTCTCAACTCAGAGAAATGTCAGGTCAACATGGAACATAAACAACCAATTTGTCCATGTTCCATGTTGCACTCATAGAAAGGCGTAAGGCCCAGAGCTGAACGAGTGAGAGCAGTGGTCGAGGCCAGGGAGCTTGAGACGGCATCAGAGGTTTCCTTGCTTTCTAGGTTCAGTGGGCTGCAGCAGTAGGTTTATTGCCCAGTTCTCTACACTCTCAGAGCCTCTGCGGAAGTCAACCAAGAAGGAAACAACATTCCACTTCGGACCGGAAACAGAAGGCATTTCGGACATTAAAAGAGTAACTGGCTGAATGCCGCGACACTCGCATACTTTGACAAAGACGCTCCCACAAAAGTCATAGCAGATGCAGGACCAGTGGGCCTAGGAGCTGTTCGTGTGCAAGAACAACAAGGATACATTGTTCCAGTCTGTTATGTGAGCAAGTGTCTGTCAGAGTGTGAACGTAGATCTTCACACACTGAACGTGAGGCCCTTGCATTGGTTTGGGCTTGTGAAAGGCTTCACCAGTGTGTACACGGCAGGGAATTTGATCTAGTGACTGATCACGAGGCTTTAGAGGCTATTTACAGTCCTCGTTCAAAGCCATGCGCTCGCATCGAACGGTGGGTGCTGAGACTCCGACCCTATGACTTTCGAGTTGTCCACATGCCGGGGAAAAACAACACCGCTGACCCTCTGTCTCGTCTAATTGGGAAGACTGCAGTGAAAGACTCACACACACATAGAACAGAGGACTATGTAAGATTTGCGGCTGTGAATGCGACTCCAAATGCAATGACCACAAGGGAAGTGGAGGAAGCATCAGCTGCAGATGAAGAGCTAAGAGAGGTGAGAAATGCTATTCAGAATGGGTGTTATGAGACACGCCAGGCATTTGCACCCATAGCAAATGAACTGTGTGTAATTGGACAATTAGTCCCAAGGGGAAAGCTTCCAGATATAGCAGAGTGACCTGGAGGCACGGGGCAATAATGTCGAGCAGAAAGGGAAATCCAAGATCTATGCCGACAGCCGTCACAGAGCTAAACCCTCCGACGTGGACGTCGGATATCAGGTTCTCCTAAAATAGGAGAAAACAGACAAACAACTTTCAACAAGATACCACACACTGTGGTCAATAAAGAGGGAAACAATGTGGTTGTTCAATCTCCAACTGGAGCCAGGTATTCAAGGAATACAACATTCGCTGAAGAGGTATATATTTGAGGAGCCGGATCCACAATCAAAGGACCACACACAACGGAAAGAGACTGGAGCAGTCCTAATCTGAGACGGCACATAGACTCCAAACCAGAGACCGCCTGTGAGGGATCACCACAAAGATCACAGACACCCGAGCAAGTCAGGCCTCACAGACAAATTAAACTGCCACAGAAGTTAACAGACTTTGTAATTAAATAATGATCCTGTACTGAAAGGGGCAAAGAGAACCAGTATAAACTGAAAAAAAATGACAAATAAAAAAGGACTAAGGCGAAGACTCTGAATGTTTGAGTGACGTTGTGAAGAAAAAAACCGAAAGAAAATAAAGAAAAGTCCATTAGGAGAACAGAAATAATAAGACATTGAACAGATTTCAGTTGTTTATTAATAACATAAAGGTTGCTGTACAGATAAAGAATATGTGCTGTTGGGTAGGTCAGGTTGACATTGAAGTTCATATCCAAGTAAAGGGGGGGATGTTGTGTATAGGACGTCACCACGTCAGTGAAGGAATGTGAGGGATTAAACGGACAGTGATGGAGCAAAGACATGTTGAAGTTTCCCTCGGAGTCTGGTTGATTTAATTCAGTAGAATATCTTAATTTAGCATGAGTTGAAAGTATACAACTGAACAGTCCTAGCATTGAACCTTGTGGTACTCCATATTATAACCAGTTGTTAAATAATAAATAGGAATCAATAAATAGTTGAATTCAATAGCAGCTTTTCCCACCTGATTTCTCTGTCTCTTTTCTGCTCATTGGTAGGGACCACACAGAGTATAATCTCTTGCTAATTTGAGATTAGTCCTCCAGCCATGGAATCCTCTTGGTTCTCAAAGGGGAAAGGGAGGGAGTGTTGTTTAGGATCATGTTGTTGATTTGGACATATAGCCCTGCCACCTACCCTCTCCTCTATTCCTGGGAAATGTTGGATTCATTTTTTTCTTACATGGCTGTTCTACCCATAATGAAATTCTATTTTCAAATATAAATATGTTGTTTTGAACACTATAGTCACTCCATTACAGTGGGGTTTTGACTGAGATTGGCATCTCCTCTGTTTCCTCTCTGCAGAACTAGTGCACAGCGGTCTAAATATGTGTATTCATTTTTCTATTGTCATATAATTAGTGTACCGTTTTTGCTGTGAAGGTACTGTCTTTTTCTGATTTCATACTACAAACTATACTCTATAATCATCATTCTAAAAAATTGTTAGCAGAATAGCTGTTAGGTGGGGGGGGGGGGGGTGGTATTTGTAAATATGATATTCTATTGAGGTCATGCCGTTGCCTGCATATATGGAACAGATGTCCACGAGTCTCTCTAACCCTCTCTCTACAGACATGTGACTGTGAAGACTACACCAACTCACAAGTTTGTGTTCACCACAAAAACCCACCACGCCATAGTCCCTGGCACTATCGCTTTCAGTCTGCCACAGGTAATAAAAAAACACACACACTCCAGATCTGTATATTATACTGAATGTTCAATCTATTGTACAGTATACCCATAGATCTATTTATACTCTTAACAAATTTTCTGCAAAACTACCATTCTAATTTTTGATAGCATACAGGTCCCTCTTCTCTCTGCTTCCCTGCAATTCTTGGCCGACTTGTCTCTCTTCTCTCTCTCTCCCTCTCTCTCTCAGAGGAAATGGGCCGGTCTGTCCATTGGACAGGAGGTGGAAGGTAATTCAGAAAGCTATGACCACAGCGCTGCCTCATTTACACTGCACCCTGCACAGTCCCTAATATACTGTACCTTCACACCTTGACCACAGCCCATAGCTCACCTTAACATACAGCACCTATTTCATTTGACAGTACAGTATTTCTGTGAGTACAAATTATACGGTACTAGAAACATATCTGACACCAGTCCTCTCCCCTCATAGTGGCCAACTACAACTTTGACAAGTCCCAGCAGTGCATCGGTGCCATGACTATAGAGATTGACTTCCTCCAGAAGAAGAGCACGGACACCAGCCCCTACGACTCAGACAAGATGGCCAGCGAGTTCATTCAGCAGTTCAACAACCAGGGCTTCTCTGTCACCCAGCAGGTCAGTCAGAACAACAAACACTCCTGCCGGTCACAACTCTTCACACTTTTCCTGCACACTTCCCTTCCCTGGAGCTACAAGGAAAAAGACTGGTGGGTAGGAGTGCAAACGTGGGAGGATTGGGATGCAACCTCACACAGCCTTCCTCTCATCCTCTCATCCTCTCTCTTCCTTTCATCTATTATTCTTCCTGTCCCCATCCCCCCCCCACAGATGGTGTTTAGTTTCTGCGACAAGCTCTTTGGGCTGGTGATCAAAGACATTGAAGCCATGGACGCCAGCATCCTCAAGGGAGAGCCAGCATCAGGCAAGAAGCAGAAGGTACCCAGAGTTACCATTGACCTACTGCTGTAACAACTCAACCCTTCATGATATGGACCCCTGTCGGAATTACCCCCCTTCCTTGAAGTAATCCATGATTAGAAATGACTGGACAGGTGAATGCCAAGGGGTGGAGCCCTTGCTTTCACCTGCCCCTTCATTTCGAACGGGGTCTCTATTTGACGAGGGAACGTGCTGCTAGGGAGCTGGTCGAAGTCCAAAAGGAACTCTGCAGAATTGTACGAGTTTATTTGGAACAGTTATTTGTAATAACCAGTAGTTGGTAATAATTCCAACAATTCCTGTTTCACTTAGATTGACATTGGCCTGCTGGTGGGGAACAGCCAGGTGGTTTTCGAGAAAGCAGAGAGCTCCTCCCTCACGTTAGTTGGTAAGTTACAGAGGAGTACATACAGAATACAGGTAGATTATGTAGGAGCTACAGTGCCAGTCAACAGTTTGGACACCTACTCATTCAAGGGTTTTTCTTTATTTGTACTATTTTCTACATTGTAGAATAATAGTGAAGACTTCAAAACTAGATGTCCTAACCGACTTGCCAAAACTATAGTTTGTTAACTAGAAACATGTGTAGTCGTTGAAAAACACGTTTGACTGACTCCAACCTAAGTGTACGTAAACTTCCGACTTCAACTTGTATGTGATATTTCACTTTTTTATTTTGACTAAATTTGCACATTTCTAAAAACCTGTTTTTGCTTTGTCATTATGGGGTATTGTGTGTAGATTGATGAGGGGGAAAAAAGCGATGTAATCAATTTTAGAATAAGGCTGTAACGTAACAAAATGTGGAAAAAGTCAAGCGGTCTGAATACTTACCGAATGCGCTGATAACACTCTCTGTGTCCATGGAACAGCCCATCTTCTGCACCATTAACTACCTTGAACTACACTGGACTATGTACAAACTGGAAAAAACATATCCATTTATTGTAGTAGGGGACTTTAATAAAGTAAATCTGAGGAAAACGCTTCTGGAATTCTATCGACACATCTGTGCTTCAAACACAACACCGACCCCTGGATCATTGCTACTGGCTAGAAGTCCCTCCCCTGCCCTCCCTTCGGCCAATCAGATCACAACTCCATTCTGCTCCTCCCCACCTATCGGCAGGAACCTAAATAGGAAGCTCCCCATGGGACTGTTCAACATTGGTCTGACCAATCGGAATCTATGCTTCAAGATTGTTTTGATCATGAGGACTCTGAAATGTTCCGGGTCGCCTCTGAGAATAGTATCAATGTATACACTGACTCGGTGACGGGGTTCATCAGGAAGTGCATAGAGGATGTTGTTCCTACTGTGACGATTAGAACTTATCCCAAAAACGTGGATAGGTGGAAGTATTCTTGAAAAACTGAAAGCGTGAACCACCGCTTTTAATCATGGCAAGGTGACTGGGAACATGGACGTGTACAAACAGACCAACTACTAACTCCGTAAAGCAATCACCGAGGCAAAACAATAGTACAGCCACATAGCGGAGTCGCAATTCAAAGGCTCAGACACGAGCTAGTTCAGGACCATGTCACCTCCACCTTACCCAACACCCTAGAATCACTATAATTTACATATCGCCGCAACAGATCCACGGACAATGTAATCGCCATTGCACTGCACACTGCCCTATCTCACCTGGACAAGAGAGATACCTATGTAATGATGCTGTTCATCAACTACAACTCAGCCTTCAACACCGCAGGGCCCTACAAGCTCATCATTAAGGTTACGGCCGTGTTTCTCCCTGTGCAACTGGGTCCTGGACTTGGTGAAGGTAGGCAACAACACCTCTGCCACGCTGCCATCCTCAACACGGGGTCCCAACAGGCGTGCATGCTCAGCCCCTCCTGTACTCCCTGTTCACCCATTACTGCGTGGCCACACACACCTCCAACCCAGTCATCAAATCTCATGATGACACAACATTGGTGGGCCTGATTACCAACAACGATGAGACAGCCTACAGGGAGGAGTTGAGTGCCCTGGCAGAATGGTGCCAGGAAAAGAACCTGTCCCTTAACGTCAAGAAAATGAAGTAGCTGATTACGGAAGACAGCAGAGAGAGCACGGCCCCATCCACACCGACAGGGTTGCAGTAGATACGGTAAAAAGCTTCAAGATTCTCATCGTGCACATCACTGAAAACCTGAAATGGTACATTCACACAGACATCGTGGTGATGAATGCAAACAGCGCCTCTTCAACCTCAGGAGGCTGAAGAAATGAGGATTCGCCCCTAAGACCCTCTCAAATTTCTATAGATGCACCATTGAGAGCATCCTGTCAGGCTGTATCACCGCCTGGAAGGGCAATTGCACTGTCCGCAACGCACCGGGCACACTGCCTGCCCTCCAGGACATCTACAGTACCCGGTGTCACAGGGAGACCAGCCACCCTAGCCACGGCTTGTTCACCTCGCTACCATCTAGAAGGCGGAGACAGTACAGCTGCATCAAATTTGGGACTGAGAAACAGCTCCTATCTCTAGGCCATCAGCCTGTTTATCAGTCACCACTAGCCTTAGTCACTGTTCTAGCCAACTACCACCCGGTACCCTACTCTGCACCTTAGAGGCTTCCGCCCTATATACATACAGTAGATAGTCATTGGACACTGATCCCTTTAATAATGTTTACATACTGTTTTACCCACTTTATATCTATATACTGTATTGTAGTCATGTCTCATTCTATATAACTACTGCTGTACACACCATTTCCATTCATATATATTCCGGTCTCTGACTTTGCTCTTTCTGATGTTTCTTTATTTCTCTGGATTATGTGTGTTGTTCCTTTTTTCCATTGTCCTTGCTAGGTACTACTGCACTGTTGGAGCTAGTAACCCGAGCATTTACCTGCACCTGCTATAGCATCTAAAAATTGGTCTACGCAAGCAATAAACTTTGATTTTGATTTTTGGATTTGATTTAGACCAAGATTGATCGAATCCTTCAACCATGGGAAAATGAACCCGTCTTTATCCATTGTTACACTTTTTTTCATCGTAAAGTCTATTTGAGTATGTTTTTAATGAATTTGAAAGAAAGTTGTGTTTGATTCCTCTCTGCCCACCAGGCAAAGCCAAGACCAAAGAGCAGCGTCAGTCCATCATCAACCCGGACTGGAACTTTGAGCGCATGGGCATTGGTGGTCTGGACAAGGAGTTCTCCGACATCTTCCGCCGAGCCTTCGCCTCTCGTGTCTTCCCTCCTGACATCGTGGAACAGATGGGTAAGGCTCCCCACTCCTTGGTCTTCGTTAGATCGTGCGGGTACTACCTACAGTGGCGGGCACAAAAAAAAGTACGGTCGAGCCGCGGTATTGGCAGAACAATTGCCGCATTGCATGTGCAACATTGCGCCTCTCGGTGCCTCCTAGTGATAATTTGTCACAAACTAAATTGTCTGTGTACACAACTGGAGCATGCTGTGTTTTCAAATATTCAGAGGTCTATAGACAGTCGTTGTTCCATTGCCACCCAGGTTGTAAGCACGTGAAGGGAATCCTTCTCTTCGGGCCTCCTGGTTGTGGAAAGACTCTGATGGCCAGGCAGATTGGCAAGATGCTCAACTCCCGCGAGCCCAAGATCGTCAACGGCCCTGAGATCCTCAACAAGTTTGTTGGAGAGTCTGAGGCCAACATCCGCAAGCTCTTCGCAGATGCAGAAGAGGAGCAGAAGAGGGTGAGTGGCCAACCACCATCTTTTTTTTGATGACCAGAAGTAATTCATCGAACTAGTCCTTACGGAAGTTGCAGCGATGGGATAAGATTGTAACTACCAAATTGAATATCACAAAATTGAGGAGAAAAAGGGGTAAAAATGTATTTAAAAAAAAAATCCATCCAAGAGGATAAGATCACAAACAAATACGTACATGCATGACTGACTGTCTCCCTCTCTTTCTCTTCATCCACTCTTCCTACTCACCCCTCTCTCCTCTCGTCCTAGCTGGGTGCTAACAGTGGTCTGCACATAATCATCTTTGATGAGCTGGATGCCATCTGTAAGCAGAGAGGTACTGGGCAGGGCAGTACAGGAGTCCACGACACGGTGGTCAACCAGCTGCTGTCCAAGATAGACGGAGTAGAGCAGCTCAACAACATCTTGGTCATAGGTAGGTAGTAGGTACACTCTTCTATAACATACTGGTCATAGATGGTTAGATTTGAGGTATAGATACCAATCTTACCCTAAGCCTCACATAGCACTAGAGATGAATGCAAGACTCTGGTTTAACTAGTAACTCCATCTTTAACTTTGCATCCCCCTTTCTCTCGTTCTCTTCCCCACAGGGATGACCAACAGGCCTGACCTGATAGATGATGCCCTGATGAGGCCTGGCAGGTTTGAGGTCAAGATGGAGATCGGTAAGAATCCCACATCTTCTCTTATCTCCTGGCCTGTTTCTTTTCATGTGTTCCGCCACCCTTTATTGTGTTATTGTAGTGACTTCTCTCCCTCCCTGAATCCATTTTTACCTTCCTTCCCTCCCTCCCTCCCCCTCAGGTCTTCCGGATGAAAAGGGGCGTGTTCAGATTCTCAACATTCACACTAATAAGATGCGTGACTTCGGCCTGCTGGCTCCTGATGTGGACGTGAAGGAGCTGGCTGCCGGAACCAAGAACTACAGTGGTGCTGAACTGGAGGGGCTGGTCAGAGCTGCCCAATCAACAGCCATGAACCGCCACATTAAGGTTAGAGTCCAGCCAATCAACAAACATGAACATCCATGATACGGTTAGACTATCCATTTGGCACATTTGAACACACAGGTGCTTTGAGGGGCTAACGCTGTCCTTTTAAGTCTACTGTATACCACAGTCAGATCAGACTGCTAATTCTTTCTGTGTGTCCAGGCCACAGCCACAGTGGAGGTGGACACAGAGAGAGCCGAGAAGCTGCAGGTCACCAGAAGCGACTTCATGGGCTCCCTGAACAACGACATTAAACCAGTAGGCATCTCTATATGTGTATTTTTACAAAGGATAGGCGGCAAAGTGAACAGGGTGTCATTTGAGATGGACCCTTAATACTGTCATTCCAATCCTGAGAAGTTCTGCCCACTCCCCTTCCTCTTTATCCTCCTCTCTCTCTTCCTCCCCCAGGCATTTGGTTCCAACCAGGAGGACTACGCCAGCTACATCATGAACGGCATCATCAAGTGGGGCGACCCGGTGACCTGTGTGCTGGATGACGGGGAGCTGCTGGTGCAGCAGACCAAGAACAGCGACCGCACACCGCTGGTGGCCGTGCTACTGGAGGGTAGGCCTGACCACACACACACACACACACACACACACGTGTGAGCGAACACACGTACACACACACGCAAGTGAGCGTAGGCACATGCAGGTGGAGCTCACACACTTAAGCGCACACACACAGTTGAATAACAGCCCCCCCCCCACCACACACACACACACACACACTCTCTCTAACAGTCTTTATTTGTCCATCTGTCCTCTTAGGACCCCCTCACAGTGGAAAGACGGCCCTGGCTGCCCAAATCTCGGAGAGCTCAGAGTTCCCCTTCATCAAGATCTGTTCCCCGGACAAGATGATCGGTTTCTCCGAAAACTCCAAGTGCCTGGCTATCAAGAAGGTGGGTGTGAAGCCTGGCACCATGACAGAAAGATGGATACCTGCACACTGTTGAATTTCTCCTGTAGTTTTATTAAGTGTTTTGACCCTGATGTCTTTGTAAAGATGGCACCATGCCCATAGAAAGAGATGACCACTGTGCCAGAATCTGGTCGAATGGTAGACTAGATGTGGCACTGCTGACTCTGGACCACGCATTTCCCCACAGAGTTAGGGGTTTGATCCCTGGGTCCACCGATCTCTTTACTAGCGACTTCTCCTTTCCTTTTCCTATCTGACGTAACAATAATAACTGAGAGCAGAAGAAAGAGATTATTACCAGTACTTCCTGTATGGCATTATTATGCAGTCCTGTTGCGTCATTAAACTCCATATCCCCTGCCTTCCTTCCCTCAGATCTTCGAGGACGCCTACAAGTCTCAGCTGAGCTGTGTGGTGGTGGACGACATTGAGCGTCTCCTAGGTGATTGTCTACCTCCTCGTTCCTCTGAAACCTCCTTCTAGTCTAGCGGGCCTCCCCGATCCGTCTCTAGTGGAGCAACAAACTGGTATCTCTCTTTTTAAAACTTTCCAGTGGCGCCGCGGACTAGCAAAGCGCTGTGTCTCAAAGCCAAGGCCCGGTTCTCCCACGCTAAGGGAGTCGGTGGCAACACTAGTGGTTCCTGTCCGAAGTACGGTTCTGATTTCTTTGTGCTCCGCTCCTTTTAGACTACGTCCCCATTGGACCTCGCTTCTCCAACATGGTTCTCCAGGCCCTGCTGGTGCTGCTGAAGAAGACTCCTCCGAAAGTGAGTGTTCACTGTTCAGTACAACACGGGCATGGCTGCATTACTGAATGTAGGTGTTGCGTTATGCTAATGTGTTTAGTTACACCGGCCTGTGTGTGTGTGCGTGTGCGTATAAGTGTGTGTGTGCGTGTGCATGTAACGTGTGTGTAAGTCTGTCCGTCCTTTACTCTGCCTACAGGGCCGTAAGCTGTTGATCATCGGAACCACCAGCCGTAAGGAGGTGCTGCGGGAGATGGAGATGCTGGACGCCTTCAGTACCACCATCCACGTCCCCAACATCTCTACTGGAGAACACCTGGTGGAAGCCCTAGAGGTACGCACACTCCCGCAAACAAACAAGTGAACACACACGATATACATATTGACGAAGAGTTTCAGTAGTTAATGCTGCTGTCCTGTCTCGTGTGCCATGTGTTTACTCATTGATGTGGTATCCATTGCAGCTACTGGGAAGCTTCACGGACGCAGAGCGGGTGACCATCGGCCAGCACGTCAAGGGGAAGAGGGTCTGGATTGGCATCAAGAAGCTCCTGATGCTCATCGAAATGTCCCTGCAGGTCAGTGGCAGTCAGCGCTCCTCCTCCTCCTGATCGTTCAGCTGCAGAACAGTCGACCACAATCGTTGTCTTGTAGCTATGGTCGCTAGAAAGGTTTCATGCCTCAAGAAGTGGCGCAAATGGCTTTCTACGGTAGAGCCTGCATAATGCCACATATGCACTGTCAAAGTGCGTGTCTTCTTCTGTAGTGCACTGGTGTTAATCTTTGGTTTCCTGCTTCCTTCCTCCAGATGGATGTGGAGTACAGAGTCACTAAGTTCCTGCAGCTTCTTAGAGACGAGGGGGCGTGAGTACCCCCCGGCCCCTCCCCCCTTTCCCGCCCACGCAATCACCCTCACCCTGCCTGCATGCGACACAATCACGGCCTCCCAACCACTTCCTTTCTTTGACTTTAAAACCCTGCCTTCCTCTCCTGCGTATCCTTCATTCCATTTCTATCTCTGTGAATATTACGACAATGATACTCAACAACAGGCACCAGGCTAAAGTTTAAAAAGAACATGATTTACTTGTAGTATAACTAGTATAGTAGTAATACTAGTATATCAGTGTTACTTAACTGACACACCGACACAAATGGGATCCTATGAACATGGAACCCTGTGACACGCTTGTTTATGTTCTTGAAGAGGGGTATGAATAAAGTTGTCACACTCACTTTACCTGCCCGCTGGCTGCCAATGCGGTCAGAGTATCAGTCGTTGACCGGTGTGATCTCATCTTGTCATCACCAGGTTGGATGACGCCAACCACATCCGAATTTAAGCTGTCGCCGAGGGTAAGGGCACCAGTAGAAGCTACGGGGCTAGCTACGAGGCTAGCTTCCCAGATATTTAGCTAGCTTCCCTAGCTACCTCCTCTAACTTTAGGGAATAGCTTTCCTCATTCAGCTTCATTACAATGATGCCAACGTTTTAGAGCTCTAGAAGCCCCTGCTAGCACTTCTGAGATCGTTCCTGTGTCTTATATACCTTTACAAGAAATACCCTCTGGCCAACTTGTGCTGTGAGCGACCAAATTCTACATTACAATGATCACGTTATCACCCAATGACACATCTATTGTTTAGGTAAACTGACATCAGCTGTCCAGACTGCATGACATACTCCTGTTCCTCAATCATGTCTATGCAATAGAAACATTACATACGACAACCTTATCATCATTCCCTCCCTGTGTCATGACCTTGACCATGACGTATTGTCCAGATTGTCATTCAGAGGCTGCTTTGACCCTACTGTGATAGTCTCTGACAATTTTTCTTCTTGTTTTATAGCTTATTATTATTATTATTATTATTAAGTCCTGTTCAACATTTGTTTCTGACATTTTGTTGTTGTTGTGTGAGTACATGCTGTAGTACAGTCGAATGTGGTTTTACGATATGTCATGCGTTTAAGGTGGGGGGGACACTGGTAAGTCATTGTCACCTGAATCCATTTTATCGTCATCTCTCTACACGTCTGTCTCTCCAGTGAACGCACCGACCGCAATGACCGCAGCTACAAGTTCGACTAGAGCTGAAGGAGCGTCTGACCAAGAGACAAGAGGAGGAGAGGAGGACGCCCTCTGTTTGCCATCCATTCTCATCCAACCAATCCGAGAGGGAGAAGAAGTCGCCCCGCCCCCTCTCACCCACGCATGTTTCAGAGGCAACTGGCGTCATCATCCATCCACCCGACACTTATCGACATATCACCTCACAGAAACCTATTGAAAATCGTACTGTTCCAATATGTTATCCGTATGAAACGCAATATGGATTGCAAAAGTGCTGTCTTGTGCATTGTGCATATATTTAGCCACGTATGTTTTAGCTTCCTGTATTTACAGTGCTGTGTATCTGTCTTGCTATCTATATTTATGCAGACCAGTAAGATATATCAGTCTTGAAAACATGATATCTGTATTCTATATACACATAGATTCATATGAAGTGCAAGTCATCGCAACTATTTCAATATTCCGATGATAACATAGACAGTGTGGTGGAAGTGAGAAGTGTCGTTTCAGGTGTAAATGTACCCCCCCCCCACCCCTATATTATTTATTTTCTGTACATAGTATATATAAGATACAGTATATCATGACTGATTTCAAATCATTCTATTGACTATTATTGAGTAATATATCAGTATTGTTGTTGATCTCACTCCAAACTTGAAGATTGTGGTGTTGGATTATAACTTGGTTGTAGTCTGTCTAATATAGTGTGTGTGTGCTCGAGACCAGTGTTAAACAATTCAACACGTTTTGGAAATGGTATATGGTTAAAAAGAAACTTTTATTACTTATCAAATCAGCTCTGTGTGTGACTGTGATTTCAATATTTTGTGTGTGTATGAACACGCATTGCTTCTGTGTATGCCTGTAAGAGTGAGCGTGTTTGTGTCTGTGCGCAAAGTACAGTATGTGTGTAATTTCATCCAAATTTGACCAGTCTGTTGTTGCGATGCGTTTGTTCATTTATTGCTTTATGTGAACAGTGCATGTTGTCAAAAGCTATTTTTATGTTCTGTGAATTGACCGTGTGTGTCGACATGCCGATGTGTTATTGCAATAAAAGCACAGATACACAAGGTTAGAACAACACCTACCTCTTAAGTCTCAATTTTTGGTTTAGCTGTTTGTGTGAAGGTCAATTGTCAAAACCAGCTCGAGCTGTACAGTGCTGTTAGCAGTTGATGTCACTCTTTAATAACGTAGACCCCAAAGCAAATCAGGGGGAGGAAAATAGGTTTATTCAAAGTGGACAAATCTACATTGGAAGTACCCTGTCCTCTGATTCTCTAGTGATTCTCTCCAGTGATTCTGACCGTTTGCCGGTAGTGAGGAATTCTTCTTCTGTTCCACCTGGTTGAAAAGGACTTCTCTAATGAACACTGCACAGGTGATCTTGTACCATTTCAAGTACAGTCCTTGGATCAAGGGATATCGCTTCAGCTTCAGATGGTACACTCTCATGACCTGTAACCAAGGAAACAAAAAAAGTGAAAGTAACATGTCCTGGTTTCAAGAGAAATGGATATTTAACATAGTAAGCATAAGTAAGCATGTCCCAATTTTCAGGAAAACATTGGACATTTCCCCCGAGATATCCCTAATACGATGACTGAAGTGTACAACATAGAAGCTTATCAGGTTCTGATCATCTTACTGTGCCTCTTCCCCCGAGACTGGCCCCCGATGGCTAATCAATCCGTTCTTTATGTTCCAGGCTCTGGTTTGTCATCAAAAAGGGCAACCTTGCAATGAGTGACATGTATCCATTGTGATTTTTCCCTGGACCTTTACTGCTGCCCTCGTTATGAGCAAAACTCAATAAGGACCTTCCTGTTTTGGCCCTAATGTGTCTGTGACATGTTTTTTTTACCATCACCCACTGTCCTGATAGTACGTCATGTCTCCCCTCGGGAGTTATTCCCCACTGGCAACGACGTCACTGGCAACGATAAATCCCACAATAATGACATAGACCAGGTTTCTCTTCTGCTGAATGAGTAATGTTATTGGTTTCACTCGGAAACCTGCACAACTCTTGATAACAGCGAGTTGATTATGTTGTTTGGTGTCTCTGTCCAGCTGTGACAACCTGTCGATGATGTCGCCATAGTTTTGTCTCTCCCAGTCATTAGTTGTGGAAACAAACATTTTTTTTTTGCAAATCATCATGTACGAATTGCGTCAGTTGATGGGTGATTGCCCCGTTTTTGTAGGGATTGAGTGCATCTTCATCTTCCATGTCGGGTAACCCACTGTGTCTAACTTCCTCTGTTCTAAACCTTTCTTCAAATTCAACAAACTGTCCTTTCAGTTTTTGAACACATTTGGTTATCCTCTCCCCAATTGGTGGTTGCATCGGTCAAACCCTATAGGGATAGGCGTCCCGTTAGCGGGACACCAGCCGACAACATCCGGTGAAAAATTTGGAGGGCGCGCAATTCAAATAAATATTAAACATTCATGAACATAATTCATGATCTTATATCATTTAAAAGCTTCAATTCTTGTTAATCTAACTGCGTTCTCCAATTTCAAAATATTTTTCAACCAGCACAGGCTTCATAAAATCACAAATAGCGATTAAATAAATCATTTACTTTTGAAGATCTTCCTCTGTTTGCAATCCCAAGGGTCACAGCTACAACATGAATGGTCGTTTTGTTAGATAAAATCCTTTATATCCCAAAAAGTCTGTTTAGTTGGCGCCATCGATTTCAGTAATCCACTCGTTGAACATGCAGACAAAGGAGCACAAAAAGCTACCGCTAAACTTCATTGAAACAAGTCAAACAACATTTCTATTTAATTTGCAGGTAATCTAAAATGTAAATAAACTATAATATTTCATAGGGAAAGTAGTATGTTCAATAGGAAAGCAAAATTAGTAAGCACACGCCCTCTCCCTCGCGCGCCGAAAGACTGATATTGTTCCGGTGCTCTTCTCACCAAAACTCCAATTACTTGTTAGTTTTTCAAAAAACAAGCTTGAAACCTTGAATAAAGACTGTCGACATCTAGTGGAGGCCATAGGAATTGCAATCTGGGAGACATATTTACATAGAAACAATACGTTTCCATAATTAGAGCCTGGGACCTCAAAAATATAATTCTGGTTGGATTTTCTTTGGATTTTCACCTGCCATATCAATTATGTTATAGACTCAGACATTATGTTAACAGTTTTAGAAACTTCAAAGTGTTTTCTATCCAATACTACTAAGTATATACATATCCTGGCTTCTGGGCCTGAGTAACAGTCAGTTTACTTTGGTCACATCAGTCAGGCAGAAATTCAGGAAACTAGACCCTATCCCTAATTAAGGAAAACATGTATGGCTCTCCATCCATCGGCCACATCTTGCTCTTCACCACCCACAGCTCTATAAACATTTTCTTCAAGTACGCCATGTTCACGGTTGTTCAAAACAAAGGCTAATAACTGGAACCCATCATAAGGATGTAGATTGTAGAGCTTCTTATAATGCTTCAAATGGTCTCATGTTTTCATACCCACTTCCTGTGGATGTTTCAACATTTTTGACCATTCATCCTACTTCATCCTACTGTTCTGGAGATGCTGATTTATGTGTGATTACTGTCACTTCATTTTACAACCTGTGTTCTGGTTGGCCTAAGACATTGTCATTCACTGCTATCAGTATCTGTTGACTCAAAGCCAGGCAGTGCTGACTTGATGCTTGAAACCCGATCATCTTGCGCAACTCAGCCTGAAGGTAGATTGGGGGAACAAAGGGTCCACAGGTGAGGGTCAAGTCTTCCACCCTTGCCTCCTGTAATTGTTGAACTTTGCCTTTCAAGGTTTTTATCTGTTCACCAAGATCTTTCCAACTATCTTTATCTCACTGCAATGTCCTTTCACGGTTATCAAGACAGATTTTCTCATCCCTCTTCCTTACTTCGGCTAATACCGTTAAAGACCGTCTTGTTTTTGTCAACGAGTTAGACGCTCTGTATTTTCCCCCAAGCTTTTTGTATATCAGACAGATTCCATATTCCATCTTTGTCAACAATGATGGAATATTTCTTTATCTCTTGCCTACACTTCTCTGTGAAATGGTTCTTTATATCACTAGACAGTGAATTTAAAATCTATTTCATGCTCACATCCGGAGGAGATGTTACTCCCTTCTCCAGAGTGGTTTTCTCACTTAACAATGGCATTACATTAACTTAAAAAGTATTATAATAAATATATGTTTATTTATTCATTTAACCCCAAAAGACAACCCCTTGAGGACTCAAACCTCCTATCTATAGAACACAAATTGTTTCTGTAGGGCCTGGTGACCCATAAAACTTGTGTTCACTTCAAAAGCTTGTTGAAGGCTTACATTACCCACACCTGTACAAATTGCTACTCATCTAGCAACTCACTTCTATGCAACAAGAACGTTTCACAAAAATGACTCTGACCTTTTAATAGAGGACTTGAACCCCTATAATAGAGATTTAACAAACAGAAAAAAGGACTTGAACCTTATACAGCACAGGTATGTATCACTCATTGCACACACTAATTTTAACCTGATTTTCTTACTTTAAAATGATATTGGTCTAGACTCACTCAGCACTTACATCAATCAGGAGATTAAGAGTTAACTCCCAAAGTGGGCTGCGCTCAGCCTTCTCTCTTTCTTCTGGATCAACACAGTTGATGAGTTTTCTTGTTGTTGTTCATGACCAATTCATCCGGGTTACGGCACCAAGTGTTAACAGTTGATGTTAAGGAAGGAAAATAGGTTTATTCAAAGGGTACAAATCATGCTTGGAAGAGGATGGTAGATGGTCATTTCTTCCATATCCTCAGTGATCCTCTCCAGTGATTCTCTCCACAGAGCAAAGGGACAGGATGTAGTTTTATAACCCAGCCCTAGCCTGTGGTTGACCAATTAGAATTCCTTGCAATAAAACTGGGCCAATGGCCAAATAACAAGTATCCTATTTCAGGTTCAATGTATAAACTATTTGGACCAATGAGAACTTGCCATGTAGCTATGAGTCCTTGACTGAAATTCCTCCCATGACCCATTGATCAATAATTCCCTATTACAGAAAAAACACTATTTCCATTGATTGTTAGTACTGTATTGACCCCTCATCCTCTGCGTTGTGTATTTATCTTCAAAATATTCTTACTGTGCCTTCAGAAAGTATTCACACCTCTAGACTTTTTCCACATTTTGTTGTGTTACAGCCTGAATTTAAAATGGATTAAATTGAGATTTTGTGTCACTGACCTACACAAACTACCCCATAATGTCAAAGTGGAATTATTATTATTATTATTATTTTTTTTACAAATGAATAAAACATTTAAAGCTTGAGTCAATAAGTAGTCAATACCTTTATTATGGCAAACCTAAATAAGTTCAGGAGTCATTTAGTTTCTTAACAAGTCACATAATAATTTGGATAAAATAAAACTGTGCACAATAATAGTGTTTAACAAGTCATCTATTGGTAGAAGGGTAAAAAAAACAGACATTGATTATCCATTTGAGCATGGTGAAAATATAAATTACACTTTCGATGGTGTAACAATGCACCCAGTCACTACAGAGATACAGGTGTCCCTCCTAACTCAGTTGCCGGAGAGGAAGGAAACCACTCAGGAATTTCACTTTTCACTTTAAAACAGTTACAGGGTTTAATGGCATTGATAAGAGAAAACTGATGGCTCAACAACATTGTAGTTACTCCACAATACTAACCTAAATGACAGAGTGAAAAGAAGGAAGCCTGTGGAGAATAAAAAATATGACAAAACACGAGTCCTGTTTGCAACAAGGCACTAAAGTAATACTGTAAAAAATGTGGTAATGAAATTAACTTTATGTCCTAAATACAAAGTGTTATGTTTAGGGAAATTCCAATACAACACTGAGTACCACTCTTCATATTTTCAAGCTACATAATGTTATGCGTATGCTTGTTAACATTAAGGACTAGGGAGTTTTTCAGGATAAAAAATAAACTGAATAAAGCTAAGCACAGGTAAAACCTTAGAGGAAAACTTGGTTCAGTCTGCTTTCCACAAGACACTGGGAGAGCAATTCACCTTTTAGCAGGACAATAACCTAAACACAAAGCCAAATCTACACTGGAGTTGCTTACAAAGAAACCAGTGAATTGTCCTGAGTGACCGAGTTACAGTTTTGACTTAAATCTGATTGAAAATCTGAGGCAAGGCCTGAAAATGGTTGTCTAACAATGATCAACAATCAATTTGACCGAGCTAGAAGACTTTTGAAAAGAATAATGGGCAAATGTTTTACAATGAAGGTGTGGAAAGCTCTTAGAGACTTACCCAGAAAGACTCTCAGCTGTAATTGCTGCTAGCTACCAGGTCTCAGAACATACCTTCCAGCTGGGCAGTATGTAAATTAAATCATGCTATAGGCATTTGTTTGTGTAATAACTGGGTATTTGTGATAGGTTCTTCAATGTTTCATAGTTCTCTCACTACATACTACACAACAAATCAAATCAAATTTATTTGTCACATACACATGGTTAGCAGATGTTCATGCGAGTGTAGTGAAATGGTTGTGCTTCTAGTTCTGACAATGCAGTAACAACCAACGCGTAATCTAACCTAACAATTCCAAAACTACTACCTTATACACACACAAGTGTAAAGGGATAAAGAATATGTACATAAAGATACATGAATGAGTGATGGTACAGAACGGCATAGGCAAGATGCAGTAGATGGTATTGAGTACAGTATATACATATGATATGAGTAATGTAGGGTATGTAAACAAAGTGGCATAGTTTAAAGTGATACATGTATTCCATAAAGATGCAGTAGATGATATAGAGTACAGTATATACATATACATATGAGATGAGTAATGTAGGGTATGTAAACATTATATTAAGTAGCATTGTTTAAAGTGGCTAGTGATATATTTTGATCAATTTCCATCAATTCACATTATTAAAGTGGCTGGAGATGAGTCAGTGTGTTGGCAGCAGCCACTCAATGTTAGTGGAGGCTGTTTAACAGTCTGATGGCCTTGAGATAGAAGCTGTTTTTCAGTCTCTCGGTCCCTGCTTTGATGCACCTGTACTGACCTCGCCTTCTGGATGATAGCGGGGTGAACAGGCAGTGGCTCGGGTGGTTGTTGTCCTTGATGATCTTTATAGCCTTCCTGTGACATCGGGTGGTGTAGGTGTCCTGGAGGGCAGGTAGTTTGCCCCCGGTGATGCGTTGTGCAGACCTCACTACCCTCTGGAGAGCCTTACGGTTGTGGGCGGAGCAGTTGCCGTACCAGGCGGTGATGCAGCCCGACAGGATGCTCTCGATTGTGCATCTGTAGAAGTTTGTGAGTGCTTTTGGTGACAAGCCGAATTTCTTCAGCCTCCTGAGGTTGAAGAGGCACTGCTGCGCCTTCTTCGCGATGCTGTCTGTGTGGGTGGACCAATTCAGTTTGTCCGTGATGTGTACGCCGAGGAACTTAAAACTTACTACCCTTTCCACTATTGTCCCATCGATGTTGATAGGGGGGTGCTCCCTCTGCTTTTTCCTGAAGTCCACAATCATCTCCTTTGTTTTGTTGACGTTGAGTGTGAGGTTATTAGGGCAGCAGGGTAGCCTAGTGGTTAGAGCGTTGGACTAGTAACCGGAAGGTTGCAAGTTCAAATCCCCGAGCTGACAAGGTAAAAATCTGTTGGTCTGACCCTGAACAGGCAGTTAACCCACTGTTCCTAGGCCGTCATTGAAAATACGAATTTGTTCTTAAATAAAGGTACAACACTGACACCACACTCCGAGGGCCCTCACCTCCTCTCTGTAGGCCGTCTCGTTGTTGTTGGTAATCAAACCTACCACTGTAGTGTTGTCCGATGATGATTGAGTTGGAGGCGTGCATGGCCACACAGTCTTGGGTGAACAGGGAATACAGGAGAGGGCTCAGAATGCACCCTTGTGGAGCACCAGTATTGAGGATCAGCGGGGTGGAGATGTTGTTACCTACCCTCACCACCTGGGGGTGGCCCGTCAGGAAGTCCAGTACCCAGTTGCACAGGGCGGGGTCTCGAGCTTGATGACGAGTTTGAAGGGTACGATGGTGTTAAATGCTGAGCTGTAGTCGATGAACAGCATTCTCACATAGGTATAACTCTTGTCCAGATGGGTTAGGGCAGTGTGCAGTGTGGTTGAGATTGCGTCGTCTGTGGACCTATTTGGGTGGTAAGCAAATTGGAGTGGGTCTAGGGTGTCAGGTAGGGTGGAGGTGATATGGTCCTTGACTAGTCTCTCAAAGCACTTCATGAGGACGGAAGTGAGTGCTACGGGGCGGTAGTCGTTTAGCTCAGTTACCTTAGCTTTCTTGGGAACAGGGACAAAGGTGGCCCTCTTGAAGCATGTGGGAACAGCAGACTGGGATAAGGATTGATTGAATATGTCCGTAAACACATCGGCTAGCTGGTCAGCGCATGCTCTGAGGACACGGCTGGGGATGCCGTCTGGGCCTGCAGCCTTGCGAGGGTTAACACGTTTAAATGTTTTACTCACGTCAGCTTGTCAGTGGCACTGTATTGTCCTTCAAAGCGGGCAAAAAAGTCTGCCTGGGAGCAAGACATCCTGGTCTGTGACGGGGCTAGTTTTCTTTTTGTAATCCGTGATTGACAGTAGACAATGCCACATACCTCTTGTGTCTGAGCCGTTGAATTGTGACTCTACTTTGTCTCTATACTGATGCTTAGCTTGTTTAATTGCCTTGCGGAGGGAATAGCTACACTGTTTGTATTCGGTCATGTTTCCGGTCACATTTGCCCTGGTTAAAAGCAGTGGTTCGTGCTTTCAGTTTCGCTCGAATGCTGCCATCAATCCACGGTTTCTGGTTTGGGAATGTTTTAATCATTGCTATGGGAACGACATCGTCAATGCACTTTCTAATGAACTCGCTCACCGAATCAGCGTATTCGTCAATGTTGTTGTTGGAAGCAATGTGGAACATATCCCAATCCACGTGATCGAAGCAGTCTTGAAGCGTGGAATCAGATTGGTCGGACCAGTGTTGAACAGACCTGAGCGTGGGAGCTTCTTGTTTTAGTTTCTGTCTGTAGGCAGGGAGCAACAAAATGGAGTCGTGGTCAGCTTTTCCGAAAGGAGGGCGGGGAGGGCCTTATATGCGTCGCGGAAGTTAGAATAGCAATGATCCAAGGTTTTACCAGCCCTGGTTGCGCAATCAATATGCTGATACAATTTAGGGAGTCTTGTTTTCAGATTAGCCTTGTTAAAATCCCCAGCTACAATGAATGCAGCCTCAGGATATGTGGTTTCCAGTTTGCAAAGAGTCAAATAAAGTTTGTTCAGGGCCATCGATGTGTCTGCTTGGAGGGGAATATATACGGCTGTGATTATAATCGAAGAGAATTCCCTTGGTAGATAATGCGGTCGACATTTGATTGTGAGGAATTCTAAGTCAGGTGAACAGAAGGACTTGAGTTCCTGTATGTTGTTGTGATCACACCACGTCTCGCTAATCATAAGGCATACGCCCCGCCCCTCTTCTTGCCAGTAAGATGTTTGTTTCTGTCGGCGCGATGTGTGAAGAAACCAGCTGGCTGCACCGATTCCGTTAGCGTCTCTCGAGTGAGCCATGTTTCCATGAAGCAAAGAACGTTACAGTCTCTAATGTCTCTCTGGAATGCTACCCTTGCTCGGATTTCATCAACCTTGTTGTCAAGAGACTGGACATTGGCGAGTAGTATGCTAGGGAGCGGTGCGCGATGTGCCCGTCTCCAGAGCCTGACCAGAAGACCGCTTCGTTTGCCTCTTTTACGACATTGTTGTTTTGGGTCGCAGGCTGGGATCCATTCCGTTGTCCTGGGTGGAAGGCAGAACACAGGATCCGCTTCGCGAAAGTCATATTCCTGGTCGTACTGATGGTGAGTTGACGTTGCTCTTATATTCAGTAGTTCTTCCCGACTGTATGTAATGAAACCTAAGATTACCTGGGGTACCAATGTAAGAAATAACACGTAAAAAACGAAATACTGCATAGTTCCCTAGGAACGCGAAGCGAGGCGGCCATCTCTGTCGGTGCCGGAAAACCCATACATTCTAACGAGTTCCACATTCAGCAACGTTGACAACTTGTAAGAGAGGATACAGTTGAAGTCAAAACCTAGGCCGGGATTCAATCCAACAGCATGTTGTCGACAATGCAGCTTTTAAAGGCAATGTTCCCGTGTTCGCAGGGAGGTCTCATGCACACTGCATATGTCGGCTCAATCGAAAATTGCCTTTAAAAACCGCATTGTCAACAACCTGCAGTCGATTGCTACAATGTTTAAATTGTTGTACTGTACAATATACATTGTCCCAAATGTTTGTGTGAAGGTAATCTCTTCCCAATACCCGTAACTGAGATTAAACAAACATTTGGATATTGTCAAATTTAAACAAAGTACTGACACAAATAAACACCCCAAACTTTCACAGCACAGTTTAGCCTACACATGACCTTCAGGGACAAAGCGCTGATCTGGAGAGGTGTACACTGTAAGGGCATGATTTTATACCATTTTAAATGTTCCCTGCTAATAAAGGTCTATTTGGAAACACTGGCCAACTTTTTCTTTCCTACCCTGTCACACTATTGTTTAAAGCCAGTCAAAAACGTGATATTCCTGTGTTTTATATATATTTCCACAATTGTGAAAATTATGATAATACCCTTTTAGTGTAAGAGCTGTTTGGAAAGGCCACCTGAAATTGCAGCCTGTTTTGGTGGGATGGAATTTTGTCCCACCCTGGTGACATCGCCAGGCAATTAATTAAGACAGTCCTAGCAAAATGATTGCTTGAAACTAAAACTCTTTGCTATTTTTGTTTCTTGTTGACTAGTTTAATACATTTTCTTTTACAGTAATGTACTTAATTGTTACCAAGAAATGATTCGATTTTGAGATAAAACGGCTGCAGGGTTTCTGAACTCTGTCCTAGGGCCCCCCTGGGTGCACATTTCAAATAGCCAACTCATCACCAAACTTAGATTATTTTAATTAGCTGTGTAGCGCTAGGGCAAAAAACAGAACGTGCACCCAGGGGGGGCAGGACTGAGTTTGGGAAACCCTGCTCTATAGGGTTGAACTGCAGCTTTAACATTGCCCTATAGAGAGCAGTAGACATTTCGATAAAACTCTTGGCTGCACACTGCACGCACCCATACTTTAAAGGGGAGGGACCTATGTATTATTGCTGTCTGTTACATTTCCCAGTCGTGGCAGTGGAACGTGAACGGTGCTAATATATCCAGAGTGGAAAAGTCGAGTATTAAGCGCTCATTTACTCCTTTTCTGAAATGGTCTGCTCAACGTAGCATGTTTACAGATGGCTGGTTAACGTTTAACGTCTGATAAGTTCTAAATTGCGCTGTGCGTTAAATTCCTAACGGTGAGCTATCGTACGACTACCACCGGTAGCCAGGAAACTGGTTGGATTTGACACTTGTATCCGTCCGTGACTGTCACCGAGAAGGCACCTTACCTATTCGTCTGCGGCAAGGTGAGTGCTGCTGTCCTCATGTCAACTCGAGCTGTAAAGCCCATACGAATGGTGTCTGTTCATTTACTATTACCCCAATTCTTAGCAGCAAGGTCAGTCTGTGCAGTCAGACATAATCTGGAATGAGAGGCAACACTTTGCTAACACAGTTTGGCCTCGTTTTGTAGCCATGTGAATTGAGCTCTTAATCACTTGGCAGCAATGCAACTTGCGTAGCTACTGTAACATTGTGAAACTGTTTTGTCACAGGGGGCGTGTGATCTTGCCATAGTCGTAATGAGAGTTTTTAGAAGCCTAGTTATTTTTGATGCAGTACTTTTCATATGAATGTCTTCCCAGTGAAATGTGTTTCTGGTTTGCGCGGTCAAAGTAAACATTCCTTTGGAATGACATCCGCAGTTTTGTTATTTTATTAGGATCCCCATAAGCTGTTTTACTCTTCCTGGGGTCCACATGAAACATAACATATTACAGATCATTAATAGACAAGAACAGCTCAAGGATAGAACTACATAAAAAAAGAAAACGCTCACAACAGCGATTGGGGTTGTTCTGAACGTGAAAAGCCCAGGTACTCATAGAATAACAATGTTAGCCTACACGAACTGCCCCCCCCCCCAAAATAAATAAATAAATAAATAACATTTATATTATTCACTTGTGTCTATTAGCGTAACTAGAAGCCTATAATAGCTTACAAAAAGGCCTATGTGGAACGATGGGCATTTAGCCTAAATCTCTCTCCAGCCTACATTTCTAAGTTAATTTAGCCACGTTGATAGTCACATGTTTCCTTTCAGTGAAGGCTCCTCAGGAGTGGGAGGACTATCCTCAGTGAATTTAATAAATATTGGAACATTTAAAAAAGAGGGATGTTATGTTAGCTAGCAGGCTATGTCTATCCAACACTTGAACTCTTCCAAGTCAAGGTAAGCTTTTGGTTTTATATTTTTTTTTTTGCCAACGGGGCCTGCACAAACTGTACACTATACTGCATGATTGTAATGGGTTTACTAGCGTTAGTTTCAATAGATATGTTGACTATGAGGTGACCACGATGTAGGCTGTGCCTATAGGTTAGCAGTCATGATAGTTTGGCTTGGAAAGCTTTTTTTTCGCCTGGTCACAGACAGCTGATGTGTTTTGTACTGAAGTCCACAAGTGAAGGGAAAAGGTGAGAGGAGGAGAGCATGTAGATAGTTGCCAGAAGGAATTATATGTATATACAAGGAGCAAAGTGATCATGCTATTTTTACATGGCTGCTATGAAAGTGAACTGTTTGACTAACATTGTAAACTTCAATTCATGGACTAGGTTGTAGCAACCCCATGACGGGTACAAGGAAAATTCAAATATCATGCAGTAGCCTAAACCTATCGACGTTACAATGAGCTGGGTGAATGGAAAATGAATGACAGTCATCCAATATGCTGTAATAGAAGTAAGGCCATGCTCATTTGAAAAATACATCCTCCTCCCACATCTTAAATGGCACCGACCTCCACTGGTTCCTTTGGATATTTGCTAGTTCCCCCAACACTGAATTAGCCAGCCCACTGTTGTAGATCTGCAAAAACACTGTTCAAAGGTAAATTACACTGGCAAGTAAGGCTGTAATTCACCTGGTAGGGTTATAGTTTGTACAGCTTATAAAACATCTAAGAAATTACTGTCCATTGGAACTTTTCCAAGTAGCCTATATAGGTCTACTATCATAAAAACAAAATTCTGATCAAATATTATCCTACTCTTTAAAGTAGAAAAAATAAATAATTTTCTCTTTTAATTGAAAGAATGACTGAATGAGTATCCTATTACTTAAATGAATGAGTTTTTGTTTTTATTGGGCTAACCAGTGGGAAATGAAAGACTTCAATTGTTGTCCCAATAGTCTGAATTCATTGCACCAGTTATGTCAGAAGCTACAAGGCAGCAGGTTAACCCGGTCTGCTCAGGTCAACACTGCACCACCAATGCATAAATTTAGCCCGATATGTCGCGCATGGCAGTTCATCAACTGCGAAAAAAATATATATATTTACACAATAGTGTGAGATTGAAGCCCACAATTCAGAACGCCCCCACACACCCCTTAAACATCCCATTGGTTCCTGCATGAATGCCCCACCCCTCGAGCATGCCATTTTCATGCTGGTGTGACAGTTTTGATTTTTAGGTTTTCCCCTGATTGTCTGTGGTTAAAATGGGTGTCAAAAGGGAAATAATAGTATTTTCAGAGTTTTTCGGGAAGGAGGACATTGTCCTAGCTAGCTACCTATCCCGCCTGCTGTGTACCAGAGTTCTAGCTAGCTAGCTAACATAGTGTCCTTTGTTCCCGCCTGCCGAACACCTGCTGTTAACAGAATTGTGGGAAAGCAGTGCCCAACAGGCAGGGGTAAAAGACACTGTCTACCGGTATCCTAGCCAGCTAGCTACCTTTGTCGCCCCCCGCCTCATCTTCTGTGGGGTTTATCGGCGGTTGGCATTAGAGGTCGACTGATTATGATTTTTCAACGCCGATACCGATTATTGGAGGACCAAAAAAATGCCAATACTGGATAATCGGCCATTTTTTTTATTTATTTGTATTAATGACAATTACAACAATAGTGAATTAACATTTATTTTAACTTAATATAATACATCATTAAAATCAATTTAGCTTCAAATAAATAATGAAATATGTTCAATTTGATTTAAATAATGCAAAAACAAAGTGTTGGTGAAGAAAGTAAAAGTGCAATATGTGCCATGTAAGAAAGCTAACGTTTCAGTTCCTTGCTCAGAACATGAGAACATATGAAAGTTGGTGGTTCCTTTTAACATGAGTCTTCAATATTCCCAGGTAAGAACTTTTAGGTTATAGGAATTATAGGATTATTTCTGTCTATACCATTTGTATTTCATTAACCTTTGACTATTGGATGTTCTTATAGGCACTTTAGTATTGCCAGTGTAACAGTATAGCTTCCGTCCCTCTTCTTGCTCCTACCTGGGCTCAAACCAGGAACACCACGACAACAGCCACACTCGAAGCAGCGTTACCCAACGAGAGCAAGGGGAACAACCACTCCAAGTCTCAGAGCGAGTGATGTTTGAAACTCTATTAGCGCGCACCCTGCTAACTAGCTAGCCATTTCACATCGGTTACACGAGTCTAATCTCATGAGTTGATAGGCTTGAAGTCATAAACAGCTGCTGGCAAACGCAGTAAAGTGCTGTTTGAATGAATGCTTACGAGCCTGCTGGTGCCTACCATCGCTCAGTCAGACTGCTCTATCAAATCACAGACTTAGTTATAACATAACACACAGAAATACGAGCCTTGGGTCATTAATATGGTCGAATCCGGAAACTATCATCTCGAAAACAAGACGTTTATTCTTTCAGCGAAATACGGAACCATTCCGTATTTTATCTAACGGGTGGCATCCATAAGTCTAAATATTCCTGTTACATTGCACAACCTTCAATGTTATAATTACGTAAAACTCTGGTAAATTAGGCGACAATGAATGCAAAAGAAGTGACACAATTTCACCTGGTTAATATTGCCTGCTAACCTGGATTTCTTTTAGCTAAATATGCAGGTTTAAAAATATGCTTCTGTGTATTGATTTTAAGAAAGGCATTGATGTTTATGGTTAGGTACACATTGGAGCAACGTTACGCACCACATCGATTATATGCAACGCAGGACACTCTAGATAAACTAGTAATATCATCAACCATGTGTAGGTAACTAGTGATTATGATTGTTTTTTTATAAGATAAGTTTAATGCTAGCTAGCAACTTACCTTGGCTTACTGCATTCGCGTAACAGGCAGTCTCCTCGTGGATGGCAATGTAATCATGTGGTTAGTGTTGGACTAGTTAACTGTAAGGTTGCAAGATTGAATCGTCCGAGCTGAACGAGACGGTTAACCCACCGTTCCTAGGCCGTCATTGAAAATAAGAATGTGTTCTTAACTGACTTGCCTAGTTTAAATAAAGGTGGTAAAAACAATTTGGGGGCCAAATCGGCCTTAATTAATCGGCCATTCCGATTAATCGGTCGACCTCTAGTTGGCATCCAACGTTATAGTGCATTACCACCACCTACTATACTGGAGTGCCCTGCCTCCCACCTGTGTACTGGAGTCCCTTGCTTAAAAATGGACCAATAGAAGTATAATTTACCCACATGCAGGAGTAGGCCATAATTACACCCTTCTCAGTTTATATGCATGGTATAACCGCTATAGACAGGGAACAAGGTGTAATAGACGTTAATGACTTCATATAGAGGGTATTGCCTATGTTGTAAATAGTAGTGGTTTCAAATCTATTTTTAAGTTACAATAAAAAAAATTCTGTCGTCCATTTGGGAGCGATTTAACAGTTAAATAATCATATTAACCCGACCCTAAACAGGGACATTGCCCTATTTCAAATTTGTTACCATGGTGATCTTATAAATAAGCCTTTCTGGCTGTTTTAAAGGCAATGCCCCATTTTTAGACCTAGACTTTCAGACATGATTGCAAACACAAGCCTTTGACAAAGTTCTAGTATGCTAGGTGTTCCTGTAGACTTCTGGTAATTGTGTTAGCGCTAGCTAGCATTTCCTTGTGAAACTACCTCTTAACTTATATTATACTGGACGCGGATACATAAAAATGGTATCCACACGTTCATCTGACTCTGGGTAATTATACAGGGCTTCATTGCCAGAACTATCCCTTTAAGGCTGGATCAGTATTAACTCTCTGAGGACTGGCATTGTTTTGAGAGAAAGCCAAGGCAGGCAAATGGGAAACCCCCACATCAGTGTTGTGATGGGTCAGAGGACTTAACAAGCTCCACTCTGCTGGGCCTATCAGGGAGGGCCGTCAGGTGTGGCCCACGTGAGAAAGTGGCCCGTCTGCCCGGGGAAGATATTAAAAGACGCGGTCAGCCGCTCCACCACTAGTGGTGCTATAGGAGCTGAGGGCCAATTCTCTAGCTCTCTTTCTCCCCTGAAGGATACACTTGATCGCTCCACTCCTCCTCATGGATTTACAATTGAATGACTGGCGAAAGAAGCATGGTGAAAATAAATTCTCATCATGCTTACACAGATCCAATGCTGTCCAGCTTCTCATACAGGGTGAACACAGGGACAACTGATCCCAAATCTGTTGTTTTGCATGGAGAGTAATTGGAGTGGAGGAAATCTCTTGATTGGGTAAACCCTGTTTTCCCCGCTCTGCTCGGCTTGCCCAGCTTATATAGATTCAAGCCAGGTCATCAGAGTTAAAGGAGTAGTTCACTATTTTACAACTTGTTAGATGGTTCCTCACTCTGAAAGTAGTCTATGGGCCAGGGGAAACTGAAATCCATAGTTCGGTTCTCTTAAAACAGTCATTACAAACTTCAGCTAACTTTAGCCACCTCTAGCTAAAAATCTATGGAAGTGAGGTAAGCATGTTTAAAAAAAAACAAAAAAAAACGTCCAAACCAACTTTATATTTGGTTTGATGTTACTTAAAGCTGCAATATGTAACTTTTTCGGCATCTCGACCAAATTCCCCATTTGAGTTTTCTTATGAGAGTGATGTCAGAATTCGCTCACTGTTCCAAAATGTATTGTTATGCAACAGGACAGTTTATTTTTCAAATGTATTTAACTAGTCAAGTCAGTTAAGAACAGATTCTTATTTACAATGACGGCCTAACGGGGCACAGTGGGTTAACTGCCTTGTTCAGAGGCAGAACGACAGATTTTTACCTTGTCAGCTCGTGGATTCGTTAACCTGTGCCACCCTCAAATCAAGGCACTGCCTGCTAATATATCTATATATATTATGTATCAACTTGTACATTTTATATGATTTTCAAAAAAACGTTTGAAATTGGGTGCATTCCGCCTCACTAATTCACATAGAAGTAAGCCTATTTCACTATGGTGGACAATTTACATTTGAGGCATGCTATGCTAATGCAAGGATTAGCTAGATGAGCCGGACAAACTTCTCTCTTCGATGAGAGCTCAAGCACTCCCCCAGTGTTCCCTCAGGCCAAGTTTGCAGAGATTTGCACATCTCCAGTTAGGACAGAACCTGGCCGCATTTTCCGGCTGGCACCTGCGTTGTCTTCATTGTTGTTACCCTTACAAATATTTACCGTGTGTGTTCTTATTAAAGTAAGTGCCTTATTACCTTTATCGTAATACAGTTTATGTATATCGTGTTATGTCTTTCTATTGTAGCCCCCCCCTGTATTTTTGTATGCTGCATAATGTATTCTGCGTGTTTTCCTTTATAACCGTGGACACGCTAGGTACTGATTTTCATAATGGTGTTATGCTCAATTGTGCTTATCTAGTTACATTTTTCTATAACTTCTGTAAAACATTGCTAATTGTGTCAAAGAAGTATTTTGCTTGTCGTATCCATTTGAAGCTGCCCTGGCCTTAGCATGACCATTGCATTGCCCTGTGTATTAATTGAGCTTCTTTAGCATAGCTCTGCCCTGCCCCCCTTGTGGAGCTCTTCAGTCATGTTACTTCATTGTAACAGTGTATCATTGCTGTATCCTGATTTTATTCTGACTACTAAATCCTCTTTATTCTGTACTTTCAGAAACCACACACACAGTATTGAATATAACTTGCCAACCTAATTGGAATTGGACGTCTTTCTTCCCTGAGATTGATGATTGCTTTTGCGTGCTAGCAACATGCTGTTTGGAGAGGATGAGGGAGAGGCTAAATACGACTGCTTGTGTTGGCTCCGTCTCCTCCGTTAGCGCTAGGACTAATGTAGCCTATGTTTCCCGGGTTTGGATGAGAATAGTGTTATGCTGTTGCTACTTCTGTGAATGTGTGAACGTTGCATCCAAAAGTAAGCTGACTCCCATTGAGGACATAACTTTGTACATGTTGCACAACACCTGTGGGGGGGGGGGGGGAGTGGCCAGCTCAAATGCCGACTGTTGCGTCGATTGTAACTAGACGTTCTAATCACGGCATGGACCACAGTAGAATGAGCACACTTGTGTGTTCATACGCGTTAAAGTGGAAATGACCAACATTTTAAAAGCCTTTTTATGACCTTCAACAAACTACAAGTTTGCATTTTCTGTTACGCAGGAAACATCCTAAAACTCCAGGATGATCACATTTTAAGATGCGGCATCTGTAGCTGTGCCTCTGTTCTCCACGGGGCTTGGTACAGCTGAGCCTGGCTGTCACTGTGCTAGAGTGCTCAGTGGTGTAACTGCATGGCTCTTCTCTCCTCTCCTTGTGGAGGATTAGTGGGGCCCGTCTGTCGCAGATGGCTGACTTAGTATCGGCCTCCTCCTGGAGCTGTTCCCACAAACAGGCCCTCGGCTCTCTCTGCCTTGCTGCGGTCACTGTGATGTAACTCCGAGATGCACATATGCATCAGGCGGCACACACACAAATGATCTTTATCATGTTTGGGTCTTTTTGATTGTTGATTTAAAAAAAAAATGTTCTGGTTACGTTTTCTGAAGCTGAGCAAACAAGACCTAATCCTTCAAATGATCTCTATGCAGCGTATAGCCTAGTAGATGGATGATTTGGTGGATGTTGATGTGATTAATGGTAAAAGGATATTTCCAATCAGTAGATGCAGGACCAACAGTACTGTGTCCCTGGACACCGACAATGAAGGGGCAAACCTTCACTAATGTCGCCGTGTAATGGCTTCACTTCCTGTTTAGGGTGGGGTTAACACCTGATTGGTCAGCGGCAGGGCTGTACATTTCTCAACGCTTTAAATTAATGCATAGCAGTAAAATGTGCACAAGAGCCAAGCAAACCAGGCTGCCACTCTTGACTCCATTCCAAGGAATAAAGTGATTATTTTTTATTTTTTTCATGGTGCCTCTGCAGCTGACAAATTATTATTCTGAAGCTGTAGCCTATTGTTTTGTTTAAATGTGTATGGATCTTTTGAAGTTTCTGCACACAGGGGCGTTGGCTATGCATTGAGTTTGGCCCAAATTGTGGGTGTTTTAAAATCTTTTACCTTAGATTTACTACCCAAAGACGGGGAGGGGTAACTGTTTTGGTGTGTGTGTGTGTGTGTGTGTGTTCAAGCTCAGTTGTGTGTGTGGAAATATGTTTACCGCAGTAAGCTACATTCCACCCTGAATTATGTTCTATTTAAGAGCCTGTTCTGGCAATGTACAAGATGTTGGACCCTGGGAAATGACAGCATGCTCCCTCACATGACATGTACAGTACCAGTCAAAAGGTTGGACACCTACTCATTCAATGGTTTTTCTTTATTTTACTTTTTCTGTTGTAGAATAATAGTGAAGACATGAAAACTATGAAATAACACATGGAATCATGAAGTAACCAAAAGTGCTAAACAAATGAAAATCTATTTTATATTTGAGATAAGACAAAGGGTGCCTACTTTGAATTGACAGCTTTGCACACTTGTGGCATTCTCTCGACCAGCTTAACTTGAAAAGCTTTAACAGTCATGAAGGAGTTCCCACATATGCTGAGCACTTGTTGGCTGTTTTTCCTTCACTGGGTTGAGGTCGGGGGATTGTGGAGGCCAGGTGATCTAATGCAGCACTCCATCACTCTCCTTCTTGCTCAAATAGCCCTCACACAGCCTGTAGGTGTGTTGGGTCATTGTCCTGTTGGACAGCAAATGATAGTCCCACTAAGCGCAAACCAGATGGGATGGCGTATCTATCGCTGCAGAATGCTGTGGTAGCCATGCTGTTTAAGTGTGCCTTGAATTCTAAATGAATCACTGACAGTGTCACCAGCAAAGCACCATCACAGCTCCTCCAACATGCTTCACGGCGGGAACCATAAATGCGGAGATCATCCGTTCACCTTCTTTGCGTCTCACAAAGGCACAGCGGTTGGAACCAAACATCTCAAATTTGCAATCGGTCCAAAGGACAGATTTCCACCGGTCGAATGTGCATTGCTTGTGTTTCTTGACCCAAGCAAGTCCATTGGATCTTTTCTTCTTATTGGTTTCCTTTTAGTAGTGGTTTCTTTGCAGCAATTTGACCATGAAGCCCTGATTCACACAGTTTCCTCTGAACAGTTGATGTTGATGTGTCTGTTACTTGAACCCCATGAAGCATTTATTTGGACTGCAATTTCTGAGGCTGGTAACGTGTGTGTGTGTGTGTGTGTGTGTACATACACCTTAGCCAAATACATTTAAACTCAGTTTTTCACAATTCCTGACATTTAATCCTAGTAAAAATTCCCTGTTTTAGGTCAGTTAGGATCACCACTTTATTTTAAGAATGTGAAATGTCAGAACAATAGTTAGAGAATTATTTATTTCAGCTTTTGTTTCTTTCATCACATTCCCAGTGGGTCAGAAGTGTACATGCACTCAATTAGTATTTGTTAGCATTGCCTTTAAATTAACTTGGTTCAAACGTTTCGGGCAGCCTTCCACAAGTTCCCACAATACGTTTGAGCGGCCTTTCAGGTTATGTCGATTTATAGGACTAGTTTCTCTGGATATAGACACTTTTGTACCTGTTTCCTCCAGCCTCTTCACAAGGTCCTTTGCTGTTCTGGGCTTGATTTTCACTTTTCGCATGAAAGTATGTTCATCTCTAGGAGACTGTCTCCTTCCTGAGCGGTATGACGGCTGCGTGGTCCCATGGTGTTCATACTTGCGTACTATTGTTTGTACAGATGAACGTGTTACCTTCATGTGTTTGGAAATGTCTTCCAAGGATGAACCAGACTTGTGGAGGTCTACAATTTTGTTTGAGGTCTTGGCTGATTGCTTTTGATTTTCCCATGATGTCAAGCAAAGAGGCACTGGGTTTGAAGGTAGGCCTTGAAATACATCCACAGGTACACCTCCAATTGACTCTAATTATGCCAATTAGCCTATCAGAAGCTTCTAAACCCATGACATAATTTTCTTGAATGTTCCAAGCTGTTTAAAACCTGGCTAGGACACACATTCTGCTAACAGACCCCCCCCCCCCCCCCCCAACATTCCGCTGAAAAGGCAGCGCGGGAAATTCAAAAATATTTTTTTTGAAATATTTAACTTTCACACATTAACAAGTCCAATACAGCACATTAAAGATAAGCATCTTGTTAATCTACCCATCGTGTCTGATTTTTAAAATGTTTTACAGCGGAAACGACATATGTTAGATCACCACCAAATCCCAAAAAACACACAGCCATTTCTCCCAGCCAAAGATAGTCACAAAAGTAGAATTAGAGATAAAATTCATCACTAACCTTTGATAATCTTCATCAGATGACACTCATATGACATGTTACACAATACATTTGTTTTCTTCGATAATATGCATATTTATATCCACAAATCTCGGTTTACATTGACGCCATGTTCAGAAATGCCTCCAAAATATCTGGAGTAAATTACAGAGAGCTACGGCAGATAACAGTAATACTCATCATAAACTTTGACGAAAGATACATGTTTTACATATAATTAAAGATACACTGGTTCTTAATGCAACCGCTGTCAGATTTTTAAAAAATGTTATGAAAAAAGCATACTAAGCAATAATCTAAAATGGTGCTAAGACGTAACAATATTTCTCTGCCATGTTGGAGTCAACAGAAATACGAAATTACATCATAAATATTCCCTTACCTTTGATCTTTCATCAGAATGCAGTGCAAGGAGTCCTAGTTCCACAATAAATCGTTGTTTTGTTCCATTACTAGTGTCCAATTAGCTGCTTTTGCTAGCACTGTTAGTTCACATGTCCAAAAGCTGGCGCTGGTCCAGGCGAGCTCGGATGAAAACTTCAAAAAGTTATATTCCAGGTCGAATAAACTGGTCAAACTAAGTAGAGAATCATTCTTCGGGATGTTATTTTCATATATCCAATAACGTTCCAACCAGAGCATTTGTTTTTGTCTACAGAGTCATGGAACGCAGGCGATATCAACAGTAATGTGAGCAACCAGGAACTGGCATTCTGACAGACAACTGACTCATTCCCCTTCCATCTGGTCATACATCACACTACAGGCTTTATTCCACGTTCTACTGACTGTTGACATCTAGTGGAAGGCGTAGGAAGTGCGAACATATCCATATCTTGTTTGGATGTGAGTAGGTGATGACTTGAAATTCGACCAGCCCCAGAATTTCCACTTGCTGTTTGGACATTTCTGCCCTATGAGTTCTGTTATACTCACAGACATAATTCAAACAGTTTTAAACTTCAGTGTTTTCTATCCAATAGTAATAATGATCTGCATATATTACCATCTAGGACAGAGTAGGATGCAGTTCACTATGGGCACGCAATTCATCCAAAGTGAAAATGCTGCCCCCTATCCTTATTAACCTGTGTCTATTTAGTGTATGTAAACTTCTGACCCACTGGAATTTTGATACGGTGAAATAATCTGTAAACAATTGTTGGAAAAATTACTTGTCATGCTCAAAGTAGATGTCATAACCGACTTGCCAAAACTACAGTTTGTTAACAAGAAATTTGTGGAGTGGTTGAGTTTTAATGACTCCGACATAAGTGTATGTGTACTTCTCACTTCAACTATACATACCTTACCAGTCAAGTTTGGACACCAAGTCATTCAATGGTTTTGTTATTTTACTTTTTTCTACATTGTAGAATAATAGTGATGACATCAACTATGAAATAACACATGGAATCATGTAGTAACCAAAAAACTATTAAACAAATCAAACTATGTTTGAGATTCTTCAAAGTAGCCACCCTTTGCATTGATGACAGCTTTGCACACTCTTGGCATTGTCAAACAGCTTCATGAGGTAGTCACCTGGAATGCATTTCAATTAACAGGTATGCCTTGTTAAAAGTTAATTTGTGGAATTTCTTTCCTTAATGGGTTTGAGTCAATCATTTGTGTTGTGACAAGGTACAGGTGGTATACAGAAGATAGCCCTATTTTGTAAAAGATCAAGTCCATGTTATGGCAAGAACAGCTCAAATAAGCGAAGAGAAATGATAGTCCATTACTTTAAGACATGAAGTTCAGTGAATTCAGTCAGTAATGATTGACTGTCATTTCTCTTTGCTGATTTGAGCTGTTCTTGCCATAATATGAACTTGGTCTTTAAAAAATAAAAAAAAATAAAAAAAACTTGAATGAGTAGGTGTCCAAACTTTTGACTGGTACTGTATGTACATTAGATATTTCTGTTTCATTTGCAATACATTTCTAAAAATTACTGAACATGTTTTCACTTTGTCTTTATGTGAACTTGTGTGTGTAGATGGGTGAGGGGGGGTGGGGAAGTCTCTTTCATCCATTTTGATTCCAGGCTCTAACACAACAAAATGTGGAATAAGTCAAGGGGTTTGAATACTTTCTGAAGGTCCTCTGTAATAGCCTACTGATCCTCAACAATTTCATTGGAGCATCACTCCAGCATGTCACGCCTGTATGGAAGGACATCATTATAGGCACTGCTCTTTGTTTGAGAATATAAATGGGTCTAACGTTAAGTCATGATTTGATCATCTTCTGTGATCGGGATTTTATTTTTGTTTTGCTGTCAGGACGCAACACTTAAAACCTCTTTGGGCTAGGGGGCAGTATTTTGACGTCTGGATGAATAGCATGCCCAAAGTAAACTGCCTGTTACTCAGGCCCAGAAGCTAGGATATGCATATAATTGGTAGATCTGGATAGAAAACACTCAAGTCTCTAAAACTGTTAAAATAATGTATGTGAGTATAATGGAACTGATATGGCAGGTGAAAATCTGAGGACAAACCATCCCCACCAAAAGAAATTCAGCCTACCACTGTTTCCAATGGCTGTCATTTTTAATATTAGGCTAAACCTCCCAGATTGCAGTTCCTAGGGCTTCCACTAGTCAACTGCCTTTAGAAAGAGTTTCAGGCTTGTTTTTGGAAAAATGAGCTAGAATTTGTAGTTTTCCTAAGTGGCTCCCATTTTGGCTGTAGTGTTTTCATGCGAGTGGATGAGAGCTCGTGCTTTGTGGTTTATCTCCGGGAAAGACAATAACGGATAACGAATAACTACATTAGCTTAATGGTGGTGATATTTGCTATCAAGCCATAACTGTGCATAACATCTAACATAACTTCTTCCTACCTTCGCTCTCCTAGTTAGATATTGCACATTCCTGGCTTGTTGAAAATGAACACTTCAATAAAACGACGTCAAAAGTAATTGTTGATACATACCTTAGTCTTATTGGTCAGCAACATAAACTGTTGGAACCATGTCCCCCTCCTGCAACCTGTGAATGGTGTACACCTGGCTGAACAAAGGAGGGGTTGTCTTGAATGTTTCATCTACAAACCAGTCCCTTTGAGTCGCACAGGTACTCCAATTTGCTTGTAGTTGTGAAGATCAGAATTATGTCTCGCCTGAGTTCAGAGAGGGATGTAGGTACAGGGGGTGCCGTGTTCTTTTGTCGATGCTTCTGGCACAACATCTTCCTTTTCGTCAGAGGACATATCTCCCCAAATAGACACAGGAAGCCATGTGTACCACAGTCAGCAAACTTGGTTAGTTTCTTCATGGGTCTCCAGGCTTCTCTCTTTCAGGTCATTCATCACCTTTTGGATCAGAATCAGAGCATTGTCCGAGGTATGGTTGTGTTCTCCAGTGAGGGTTCTGCGACCTCATCATTCGAAAGCATCATATCCGGTGCGCTTCCAGAAGGATTTATTTGTGAACTGTCCTTCCCGTCTGTCGGTGTAGCCTTCATGCGCCAGGATATTTTTTTCCATGCACAGAGGGCAGTGTACATTTGCATTCATTCTGTTAAATCTCTTAATGGCCTACAGTATACTCTTCTTGTGCAATGTATAGCATACTGTACTGTTTGTCTGCCTGTCTTGGCGAGAATCTTAAGTTAATCAAATATTAAAATAGTCTGTCTTAGTTTGTGTGCCTATTATTTTACATTTTAAGAATGACCGAAAACTAGAACAGTCTCCCGGGCATCATGGGAAAGTAAAATGTTAATACTTTCGAATAATATTTGACTTATCATATGAAATAAAACACTGTTCGATCCTTGTATTAATGGCAGTGTTTGCCTATCAATATAATTAGCATTTATCTGTGAAATTAGACATTGACCTTGAACCGTTTCAACAATCCTCAATGGCTTCAACTGAGTGTCCTCTCCAGCCAGGGTTGGGCAGAACTTTGAAACATTCCAATGTTCGTCTTGTGAATCTCTTATGCACATTTTTTTTGAAAGTGGGGACAAAAGGGAAGGATGGAATGACACTGATAAAAAAAAATATATATATTTATATTCTCATTCATATTATAAAGACACGAGGTAAGTGTCAAAATAGTTTTAAAAGATGCCCTTGCCTTATAGTTGCTCCTCGGATAGAAACAAATGTTATTCTGTTCTTTTGAAATAGCCAGAATATTCCACATCATAATGAGACTAAATAAAACGACATGGGCAGAGTTGCAAAGAAAAAGCCAAATCTCAGACTGGCCAATAAAAAAGAAAAGATGTAAAACGGGCAGAAGAACAGACACCGGACAGAGGAACTGTCGCCTCTTCACTGTTGACGTTGAGACTGGCGAAAATGCACAGCCAGTTGAGGACTTGTGAGGCATCTGTTTCTCAAACTAGACACACTAATGCGCTTGTCCTCTTGCTCAGTTGTGCACTGGGGCCTCCTACTCTTTCCATTCTGGTTCGAGCCAGTTTACACTGTTCTGTGAAGGGAGTAGTACACAGCGTTGTACAAGATTTTCAGTTTCTAGACAATTTGTGGCATGGAATAGCCTTAATTTCTCAGAACAAGAATAGACAGTTTCAGAAGAAAGTGCTTTGTTTCTGGACATTTGAGCCTGTAATTGAACCCACAAATGCTGGTGCTCCAGATACTCAACTAGTCTAAAGGACAGTTTTATTGCTAATTTAATCAGGGCAACAGTTTTCAGCTATGGTAACATCATTACAAAATAGTTTTCTAATGATGAATTATCCTTTTTAAAATTATAAACTTGGCTTAGCTAACACAACGTGCCATTGGACCACAGTAGTGATGGGTGCTGATAATGGGCCTCTGTAAGCCAATGTCGTTTCCAGCAACAATTGTCATTTACAACATTAACAATGTCTACAGTGTGTTTCTGATCAATTTGATATTTTAATGGACATTTTTTTTTCTTCTTTTCTCTTAAACAATTACATTTCTAAACGTTTGAACGGTAGTGTACATGTCGGCTGTTTTGCTCTGGGTAAACAAGTATACAAGTATACTGAGCAAGCATAATGATGTACAATTTCAATGATTTTACTGTTAGTTCATATAAGGAAATCAGTCATTTAAAATAAAATGGCCTTAATCTATGGCCCACCCACTGGGTAGCCAGGCCCAGCCAATCAAAATGTGTTTTTTCCCCGCAAAGGGGTTGTATTACAGAAATACACCTCAGTTTCATCAGCTGTCTGGGTGGCTGGTCTCAGATGATTGCTCAGGTGAAGAATCCAGATGTGGAGGTCCTGGGCTGGTGTGGTTGTGAGACCGGTTGGACGTACTGTCAAATTCTCTAAAATGACAATGGAGGTGGCTTATGGTAGGGAAATTAACATTCAATTATCTGGTAACAGCTCTGGTGGACATTCCTGTGGTCAACATGTTTACTTGAGACATCTGTGGCATTTTGTTGTGACAAAACTGCACTTTTTAGAGTGCTTTTATTGTACCCAGCACAAGGTGCACGTGTGTAATGATCATGCTGTTTAATCTGTCAGGGAGTGGATTATCTTGGCAAAGGAGAAATGCTCACTAACAGGGATGTAAACAAATTATGCCCAACATTTGAGAGAAATAAGCTTTTTGTGAAGATGGAAAATGTCTGGGCTCGTTTTTATTTCAGCTCATGCGACATGGAAACCACATGTTGCATTTTGTTTTTGTTTAGTGTATATACAGTGCATTCGGAAAGTATTCATTCCCTTTCTCCACGTTATGCTACGTTTCTGCTTTATTCTAAAATGGATTTAAATACATGTTTTTCCTCCTCAATCTATACACAATACCCCATAATGGCAAAGCGAAAACATGTTTTTAGGAGTTGTGCACATTTTTAAATAAACATATATATGAAATATCACATTTACATACAGACCTGGCTGAACTTCTTTTGCTCTAGCCCATTACTCTTTGCAAGATATGAGACCGATCAGTGCAAGCAATCTTTTCACTATTTGACGAAAGACAATGTAATATAAATGTGGCACAGCAGGTGGCGAGTGGCTCCCGGTCTAATGCGTCACATCTCGGTGCTGGAGGCATCATTACAGACCCTGGTTCGATCCTGGGTGTCCCATAGGGCGGCGCACAATTTGGCCCAGCATCGTCTGGTTTAGGGGAGGGTTTGGCCGGGGTAGGCTGTCATTGTAAAATAAGAATTTGTTCTTATCTGACTTTCCTAGTTAAATTAAAATAATGATATAAATACACGAAGTGTACTAACATTAAGAGCACCTGCTCTTTCCATGACAGACTGACCAGATGAATCCAGGTGAAATCTATGATCCCTTATTGATGTCACTTGTTAAATCCACTTCAATCAGTGTAGATGAATGGGGGGAGACAGGTGAAAGGATTTTTCAGCCTTGAGAGAATTGAGACATGGATTGGGTATGTGTGCCATTCAGAGGGTGAATGGGAATGACAATGTAAGTGCCTTTGAACTAGAGGTTGACCAATACATTTTTCATAAATATTGGTAATCGGCATTTTTGGACACCGATTATGGCCGATTACATTGCACTCCACGAGGAGACTGCTTGGCAGGCTGACTATCTATTAGATGAGTGCAGCAAGGAGCGAAGGTAAGTTGCTAGCCAGCATTAAACTTATCTTATAAAAAATAATCTTAACATAATCGCTAGTTAACTACACATGGTTGATGTTAGTATTTTATCTAGCTTGTCCTGCTTTGCATATAATTGATGCGGTGCCTGTTAATTTATCATCGAATCACAGCCTACGTCGCCAAACAGGTGATTTAACGCGCATTTGTGAAAAAAGCACTGTTGCACCAATGTGTACCTAGCCATGAACATCAATGCCTAAAATCAATACACAAGTGTATTTTTAAACCAGTATATTTAGTTTATATTGCCTGCTAACATGAATTTCTTTGAACTAGGGAAATTGTGTCACTTCGCTTATGCAGCAGTTTGGGCCGTCTGGTTCTTTGCGAACTGTGTGAAGGCCATTTCTTCCTAACAAAGACAAATTTATTTGCCAGAATTTTACATAATTATGACATAGCATTGAAGGTTGTGCAATGTGACAGTAATATTTAGACTTAGGGATGCCACCCTTTCGATAAAATATGGAACGGTTCCGTATTTCACTGACAGAATAAACATTTTGTTTTCAAAATGATGGTTTCCGAATTTGACCATATTAATGACCTAACACTCGTATTTCTGTGTTGTTTATTATATTATGATTAAGTCTGATTTGATAGAGCAGTTTGACTGCGCGGTGGTAGGCCGCAGCAGGCTCGTAAGCATTCATTCAAACAGCACTTTACTGCATTTTGCCAGCAACTCTTAGCAATGCTTTAACCACAGCACTGTTTATGACTTCAAGCCTATCAACTCCCGAGATTAGGCTGGCAAAACTATAGTGCCTGTAAGACATCCAATAGTCAAAGGTATATGAAATACAAATGGTATAGAGAGAAATAGTTGTATAATAACTACAACCTAAAACTTCTTAACTGGGAATATTGAAGACTCGTGTTAAAAGGAACCACCAGCTTGCATATGTTCTCATGTTCTGAGCAAGGAACTTAAACGTTAGCTTTTTTACATGGCACATATTTTGCTTTTACTTTCTTCTCCAACACTTTGTTTTTGCATTATTTAAACCAAATTGAAAATTTCTTTGAGACTAAATTGATTAAATTGACATTTTATTTATTTATTATATTAAGTTAAAATAAGTGTCCATTCAGTATTGTTGTAATTGTCATTATTATACACTGCTCAAAAAAATAAAGGGAACACTTAAACAACACAATGTAACTCTAAGTCAATCACACTTCTGTGAAATCAAACTGGAAGCAACACTGACATATTTCACATGCTGTTGTGCAAATGGAATAGACAACAGGTGGAAATTATAGGCAATTAGCAAGACACCCCCAACAAAGGAGTGGTTCTGCAGGTGGGGACCACAGACTACTTCTCAGTTCCTATGCTTCCTGGCTGATGTTTTGGTCACTTTTGAATGCTGGCGGTGCTTTCACTCTAGTGGTAGCATGAGACGGAGTCTACAACCCACACAAGTGGCTCAGGTAGTGCAGCTCATCCAGGATGGCACATCAATGCGAGCTGTGGCAAGAAGGTTTGCAGTGTCTGTCAGCGTAGTGTCCAGAGCATGGAGGCGCTACCAGGAGACAGGCCAGTACATCAGGAGACGTGGAGGAGGCCGTAGGAGGGCAACAACCCAGCAGCAGGACCGCTACCTCCGCCTTTGTGCAAGGAGGAGCAGGAGGAGCACTGCCAGAGCCCTGCAAAATGACCTCCAGCAGGCCAGAAATGTGCATGTGTCTGCTCAAACGGTCAGAAACAGACTCCATGAGGGTGGTATGAGGGCCCGACGTCCACAGGTGGGGGTTGTGCTTACAGCCCAACACCGTGCAGGATGTTTGGCATTTTCCAGAGAACACCAAGATTGCCAAATTCGCCACTGGCACCTTGTGCTCTTCACAGATGAAAGCAGGTTCACACTGAGCACATGTGACAGACGTGACAGAGTCTGGAGACGCCGTGGAGATGCCGTGGAGAACGTTCTGCTGCCTGCAACATCCTCCAGCATGACCGGTTTGGTGGTGGGTCAGTCATGGCGTGGGGTGGCATTTCTGTGGGGGGCCGCACAGCCCTCCGTGTGCTCGCCAGAGGTAGCCTGACTGCCATTAGGTACCGAGATGAGATCCTCAGACCCCTTGTGAGACCATATGCTGGTGCGGTTGGCCCTGGGTTCCTCCTAATGCAATACAATGCTAGACCTCATGTGGCTGGAGTGTGTCAGCAGTTCCTGCAAGAGGAAGGCATTGATGCTATGGACTGGCCCGCCCGTTCCCCAGACCTGAATCCAATTGAGCACATCTGGGACATCATGTCTCGCTCCATCCACCAACGCCATGTTGCACCACAGACTGTCCAGGAGTTGGTGGATGCTTTAGTCCAGGTCTGGGAGGAGATCCCTCAGGAGACCATCCGCCCCCTCATCAGGAGCATGCCCAGCCATTGTAGGGAGGTAATACACACTACTGAGCCTCATTTTGACTTGTTTTAAGGACATTACATCAAAGTTGGATCAGCCTGTAGTGTGGTTTTCCACTTTAATTTTGAGTGTGACTCCAAATCCAGACCTCCATGGGTTGATACATTTGATTTCCATTGATAATTTTTGTGTGATTTTTGTTGTCAGCACATTAAACTATGTAAAGAAAAAAGTATTTAAGAATATTTCATTCATTCAGATCTAGGATGTGTTATTTTAGAGTTCCCTTTATGTTTTTGAGCAGTGTGCGTATCTATCTCGGCCTATTTTAATCGGTATCGGCTGTTTTTGGTCCTCCTATCGGCGTTGAAAAATCATAATCGGTCGACCTCTAGTAAAAATGCATGTGTGAGTATGGATGTGGGTATGCAGATCCACGAGCAACTGTGGCCCCCCATGATCAGTTTGCGCTTGAGTGCAGGCGGGTGTTCCCAAGTTTGTGTGCATGCGTACTGTATGTGTGTCATTGTTCACAAACTGCAGATGAGGAACTTGGTTTGTTCAAACCCCCAACATCATTACAACATTCCTGCTGGTCATTTTGAATCCCAGTTACACAGTAATATGGTATTACATTATGCACTCATGGCTTGAATTACAGCATAGAGATTTGCCTTGAATTACAATGTGTTCTTGGTCTATTTTGTACTAGTACCAGCCAATGTGTACACATATATCACTCATAAAGACAGACATGATAATGATGGTACCAGCATACTAATGATCAACTCAGTCTAATGTGTTCTTGAACCAACAGATTTAAGCCTTTTTTTTTAGGGAATATTTTCCTTTTTGGAAGGTGTGTGTGTTAATTGGTTGTTGATGTGGTGGTTAGTTACCCCCATAGACAACAACTGTCACTCTTGACCAAATGAAAAAGCACCATCTGAAAATAAATGATCCATCAATGTGATTGCAAAAATCACTGGTGTGTAAAGTTGCCCTAAAAGCCACAAACCATAACTTTTCCTGACATTTTTAATGGTCCCTTCAATTGATTCTGAGGAGTGGGTCTATAAACTAGCCAATGCTTTATGGGCTTAGTAGGAATGTCTTACCCTATCATAACACCAAATCTTTAGCTTGTAGGATATTATGCCGTTGTTTTGAGTCTTTTGCAAGCGAATAATATAGAGGCCTTTTCAAATACGGTTTCAAAATAGCATGCCGATCTAATGTCAGTCCTTGCATCACTCGCTCAGAACTACCCTCAAATTTGTAGACCATTTCCCAGCAATGTAGCCTAGCTCATTTTGTTTCAAACCAAGTGGAGGGGGCTGCTGGCTGCATTTGGACTGAAACACAGATTCCAAATCTGTGGAACCCTCAATAATGAGGGTGCATCCATAGTCCTGTCCCTGTGAATTTTTGCTGAATTAGAGAGTAGGTCTACGTTATGTTGGACCTTTGCCCAATGCTTTGACAATCAGATCATATGGGGAGACCACTAAACAACAGACATTTTTTTCAACAACCTCCATTCTCTGTTTTCTTTATCAAACTGCATGATTGACAGGTCAGTGTCTATTACTACACAGAAGGTGAACCCACATTCCTTGCCCACAATTCCTTGTCACAAGGAGCAAGCATTGTCAGAGAAAGGAAATGTCCATCACCGACATGCCCATGGTCTTACATCAGATATTGCACGGATCTGTCTCGTATCTCACAAAGGTTAATGGGATTGATCAAAAGTTGTCCAGCTACAATGGGCTGCCATAACATTCGAACATATTACCTAGGTGACATTGTCTGCTGAACGCCAGTTCTGCCTCAACTGCCTGAATGAATCCATGCTAAAACTAAGTCAATGTCGAGGGTTTTTTGGGGAGGACGTTTTAGTCGCCACCTTTTTCCATCCATCTAATCAAGGATTATTCTTCATTGAGCAGTGTTTCTGAAATTTGACTAGCTGAGCCAGTCACTGAAATCATCTTTGACTGAACAATGCTGCTAACGAACCAGCTACCTATTTAGTGCTGCACACTCAATGTTGAATCTTCCAACAAAAGCTAGCTAGCAAGCTACTGTAGTTAATAAATGTAAGCATTAGCACTACTATGCGGTTTCATGAAGCTGCTGTTCTTCTGCCACAAGTCATTGCAGTAGTCTCCCAAGTCAACTGCTTTGCTCAGCAGACCCAATGATATGATCACGAAGCAACATGCTGATCTACGGACTGAATTCTGTTAACAGTTCCTCTTAATTGTGTCTACAACTTCAGGGTAATTTTAAACAAGCTAAGTAAGCTTTTCATGTCATTGTTGGAGGAGCTAGCTAGCTATAAAAAAAAAAGCATCTGAAAAGATTTGGCATGTGCCATCACATCTTCATAACGTTCTACAGTTGTACTACAGACCATCCTGACTGGTTGCGTTAGGGCATGGTACATCACGAGGGCCAAGCTCCCAGCCATCCAGAATCTCTATACCAGGCGGTGTCAGAGGAAGGCCCTAAACATTTTTGAAGACTCCAGCCCCCCAAGTCACTGCTACCGCATGGCAAGCGGTACGATGCACCAAGTCTAGAACCAACAGGCCCTGGACAGCTTCTACACGTAAGCCATAAGACTGCCAAATAGTTATAGCTACCCGGACTATCTGCATTGACCTCTTTGCAAACCCCCTCCCCCCACATACGCTATTGTTTTACTATGTCAGTTCTTTATTCCTAGTTATATGTACATATCTACCTCAATTATCTTGTACCCCTCTGCACATCGACTCTGTACTGGTACACTTATATAGCCAAGTTATCATCACTCATTGTGTCATGTAGTTAGATTGGTTAAAAACTAGTGGTCGACCGACTAATCGGAATGGGCAATTTTAAATTAGGGCCGATTTCAAGTTTTCGTAACAATCTGCATTTTTGGACACCGATTATGGCTGATTACATTGCACTCCACGAGGAGACTGCGTGGCAGGCTGACTACTTGTTATGTGAGTGCAGCAAGGAGCCAAGGTAAGGTGCTAGCTAGCATTAAACGTATCTTATAAAAACAATCAATCTTAACATAATCACTAGTTTACTACACATGGTTGATGATATTACTAGTTTATCTAGCTTGTCCTGCGTTGCATATAATCAATGCGGTGTCTGTTAATTTATCATTGAATCATAGCCTACTTCACCAAACGGTTATTTAACAAGTGCATTCGCGAAAAAAGCACTCGTTGCACCAATGTGTACCTAACCATAAAACATCCATGCCTTTCTTAAAATCAATACACAGAGGTATATATTTTTAAACCTGCATATTTAGTTAAAAGAAATCCAGGTTAACAGGCAATATTAAACTAGGGAAATTGTGGCACTTCGCTTGCGTTAATTGCACGCAGAGTCAGGGTATATGCAACAGTTTGGGCCACCTGGCTCATTTGCGAACTAATTTGCCTGAATTTTACGTATTGTTGTAATTGTCATTATTGTATGTATGTATGTATGTATGTATGTGTGTGTATTTATTTGTATGTGTATTTATTTGTATATATATTTATTTGTATATATATATGCATATCCCAACGATTGAACCGAACAGTAGCGGAGTTTCTGTTTGGATCAAGTGCCTTCTTTTTTTGCCGTGGTATTGTTTTCGGTATCGAGTATCAGGATACTAAACCTGATATCGAAGTAAAAATTCTGGTATCATGACAGCACTACTCCTATGAACTTCACGTTGGCGCTCATGGGTCCTTTTTAGATGGAAATGCCCTTATCCAGTTTTCACCCCCCAGCTCAGTGCACATGAAGGTGATATAAGGTGAGGAGGCTACTTTAGGTAATTAAAATGCAGCCGTGGTACCACCATCAGTGTTGTGTGCTCTACGGTGGGATATGACAACCCCGTAATAAGATGTAGTTACACAGTGCCAGGTTTTCCTCTGGGCTGGCTGGTGAAGTGGGTCAACTTCCCCATCTTTATAGCTACTGCTCTATATCTGAGTAGTTACATTTAGGGACTCACCAGATGGACTGAACTCACCTCTGCCGCCAAGTAAGTGGCGCTTTGAGGTTGTTATTGCGTCATAAAGGGTCGGATGACCTCGTGCAAACCCAGGACATGTTTACGTAAACTCGTTCATCGCCTTGGTCCGTACAAATACTTCCAGATCAACTGTAATGTCAATACCATTGTAAAGCACAATTTCTCCCATTTCCAACAAAATCAATTACATGACCTAAACGCTGCCCGTTTCTGCATAATTCAAGCAGGCAATGAGCCCCATCAGGTCTTTTTAAAAATGGCATGTGGGGAAGCGAAACTAATGCGTGATAGTGAGAAGGAGAGATTTCGTGTGGGAACACTTTCTTTCACTCAATCTGTCCAACTTATCACCTTATCACCTCTAAAATGTAAATAAAACACTATAAAGAGTTTATATAATGTGTCATTACATACCTATTTGAAGGTTTGTGTCGAATTTGAAGGTTTGTGTTGAAGTGATCTTAGATCGCATGCAATGATGATGCAAAAAATTACTAGGTATCTCCCCCTCCCCCTGTCCATTTCTTGTTTTGAAAGGATGAGAGAAGTGGAGAGATTGTAAGACAGATTGTTGCTTTATGCGTGCTGTACCTTACGACATGACACGATGTAAAGGAGGGTATTTTTTTCCAACTTTTCTCCAATACTATAGAGCCATTACCAGGTCGATCAACGCTTGAATAGAAACCTAGTTCACACCCCCGATTTTGAAGTCAACACAGTCGCTACAGTCCCAATTAGTTTACTTTGTAGCCTTGTTTGAATGTCGCGGTTACGCACATTTGTACGGAATGGGGTGAGTTTACGTTACCGCTGTCCCAGCAGGACTCTTAGTCTTAGTTTTTCTGTTAGCTAAATAGGCCTATAGATTCTCTGTTTGACAGAAGTGTCATTTGCCTAAAGTACTGGATGCTGCTGAGAACCGATAGCTTACGATGTGATGTGAGATTCTGATGGCTTTAGTTATTGTACTTTCTGCATGGCGCCACTGGTAACGTCTGTCTGGTTTCGAGAACAAGTTGAGCGGTCAGTTGACGAATCTTCTGCATGAGCAACTTTTGTAAATGTTTTGTTCGGATAAGATCTTCCATAGTATTTTCTGGGAGGTTTAGCAAATTGACAGAAATGAAATGATAGTTGACACGTGACATGTTTCTGGAAAACTATGTATCTCTCCGTTGAAAATGCTTCCTCTCTTTTCCCTTCCCTCCCGGCAATGGCAGCCAAAATTGGATCCGCATGTCTTCCTGCCTACACACAAAGAAGGGACAAATACTCTAATATCCTGGTGAACTAACCTCCTCCTCCCCCCTTCCCTCGGGCTAGAGGAGATGAGACATTACTCTTTGTGAAGCTAAAATGTATCCTAGATCATAAGGAGGTTTTAAATACAAGAACGTTTTGTTGAAGCTAATCAAAGAAATCGTGGTCTGGCCATCTGGAGATAGCCCAATCAGCAAGGGGCTATTTTGATCTATGCTTTCAGGCATAGATGCACTTAATTTAACTGTATTTTCTTCTTCTGGACAGAAGTAATTTGTCATTTATGGAGGCATGTGGCGTTTCTCATATACGTTTATTTGGTCAGTGTGATGGGGTCAGTAAAATGGTGTTCCATGTAGTTGGGTGCCACAAAGTTGGTAGGTTAGGCTATTTGTTGTTGCAGGCTGCATGTGTAGCTACGTTGTTTGGCTTTGTGCTTTTCAGACTTGAGACACGTCAAACCGACTCACATGTGGCACTGCCTTTTGGAACGAATATACAAATGTTTTACGCTGTTCAGTTACAAATGGATAGGGCCTAAATCTAACCTAGAACAAATTTTGTACTTTTGAACATTCACAAACGTGTCTTTACAGTCTGATACCATGCAGTGTCCATATGAATTTGAAATGGGCTTTAATGGTTTTAAGTCATCTGGTTTGAGACTGATTTCTTTGTCCCGTTCCTGCCTGCACCCTCAGCTTTTCATTCCGCACCCGCTCCTGCTGGCTTTCTCTCTCCGACTCACACCTGCTCCTTCAAGAACTGTTCCCGAAACCAACTGCAGTTCCGCAATGTTATTTTAGGCATATGTGACACAGCTCACTTCGGCCATGTCCATGGTCACAGCAATTTTGCACCCTTATAGGCAAAATCAAAATGTGCAAAAATAACCTAAGAAATGGGTTCAATTACCAGAGATTCTCAAGTGGCCCATTATATTAGGCGTGGCTATATCAGTATTACTGGACTATGTCAGCCAATAGGCTAGACATACAGTAGTTTGAATAGAGTACAGTTGGAGAGAGTGGACGGACACTTCTTTTGGGCTACCTTTTTGCATAGAGTCTACCTTTTTTAAGGAGCGTGGCGATTTTCAGACGGAGACAAATATTGGTGATCAATATTTATTTCTATGCAATGTAGTCTATAGCCTAATCATATTTAGGAAGTTAATTTAATTGAAAACGATAACTGCCCCGTGCTTCTCCGCCCATGCGTAGCTATAGCCTACTCTATTTAATTGAGACCACATGCGCACCTGATCTCGCGCGCCAAACTATGAGAGGAGAGGTATGGCTACTGAATTTAAAGCAGCATGAATGATGAGGGCAGACACTTGCACTTTTTCTTGAGCTATGTCTTTCATATAGGATATAGCCTAATTCTTAGGAGCAGGACGATTTGCAGGCAGAGGCATACATGGGTTTATTGAACAGGAATAGGCGCAACACTTGCTCACCAATGTGTATGCGCGTTGCATACCCCCCCCCCCCCCCCACACAACCATGCCGAGATCTCTGTTTGGAGCCGCAGGTCCAGCACGATGCCCTCTAGTGTGAACCCCATGGAGGTCCAAGGTCAGGATCCACTTCTGTTGCCACCGAGACCGGTACTGTGGTGAGGAGCAGGGTAGGTGCACAGAGGGAGGGACACACTCCAATGCGCGTACGTGCGCACACACACACCAACCCATCTACTTCTGTCTGAAGCAAGATTCTGTGAGCAGGATTCTCTCACTCCTCGCTTAGGAACGGGGACACTGCATGGCATCACCTTTCATTAACTCCCCCCACTACGCACACATTCCACCACAACCAATAGTAACAAAATAACAGACTCCTCCCATGTGCTCAACTCAGTTTGTTCTCATTCGGGAATGTGCAATAGTAGATTGTGAAATATATGTCCGTGGCCTTCGTGTGTTTTGGTACAAACGGTCATCAAAGTTGTCAAAAGGTTCTAAAAACAATTCTAAGAAATGCAATTGTTGGACAAAGGATGAATACACTCCAAACCGTTTTAGAAATGGTTTATTCGATCAGATATTGACTGAAATATAGCACATGAAACATTTTTACTGGCATGGACAAATAATGAATGGACTTCAAGTATTCAATTTATTGCCAAGTTGCACTTTTTTATGCACATATTTTCTAATGGTATTTAAAATAAATATATATATTTTGTTATAATTTATTTTATTTTATGTGCCTTATTTGCATAAATACACTGGGTGTATTTTCATATACAGTGGGGCAAAAAAGTATTTAGTCAGCCACCAATTGTGCAAGTTCTCCCACTTAAAAAGATGAGAGGCCTGTAATTTTCATCATAGGTACACTTCAACTATGACAGACAAAATGATAAAAAAATCCAGAAAGTCACATTGTATGATTTTTTTAAAATGAATTTATTTGCAAATTATGGTGGAAAATAAGTATTTGGTCAATAACAAAAGTTATCTCAATACTTTGTTATATACCCTTTGTTGGCAATGACTAAGGTCAAATGTTTTCTGTAAGTCTTCAAGGTTTTCACACACTGTTGCTGGTATTTTGTCTCATTCCTCCACCGAAATGGTTGCTGGTTCGAAACCCTGAGCTGACTAGGTAAAATATCTGCTTCTACCCTTATTGCGCCTGTAAATCACTCTGGATAAAAAAAAAAGAATATATAAAAAAAGTCACACAGGATAAGAGGGTCTGCCAAATGGCTTAAATGTAAATCAGCATTTTTGCGTTATGGTTGGTTATCACAAACAAAACACTGAAAAATCTGGGAAACCAGGCCTGCTATTCATGGTGGACTTTGAAAAGGCTTTTGATAAAGTACGACTGGAGTTTATATATAAATGCTTGGAACATTTCAATTTTGGAGAATCTCTTTATAAAAATGGGTTAAAATCATGTATAGTAACCCTAGGTGTAAAGTAGTAAATAATGGCTACTTTTAAATTGTCAAGAAGAGCAAAACAAGGTTGTCCACTATCGGCATATCTACAGTTGAAGTCAGAAGTTTACGTACACCTAGGTTGTAGTCATTAAAACTCATTTTTAAACATTCCACACATTTCTTGTTAACCTCTCTGGTACAACAGCCAGTGAAATTGCAGGGTGCCAAATTCAAAACAATAAATCCCATAATTAAAATTCCTCAAACATACAAGTATTTTACACCATTTTAAAGGTAAACTTCTCGTAAATCCAAAAGCCGAAAGCACAATTTGTGATTGTTAGGTCAGCTCCTTGCCAAAGAAACCCATACAGCCATTTTCCAAACAAGGAGAGGTGTCACACAAGTCAGAAATGGTGATTAAATTAATCACTAACCTCTGATCTTCATCAGATGGCACTCACAGGACTTCATGTTACACAACACATGTGTTTTGTTTGATAAAGTTAATATTTATGTCCGAAAAACTAATTTTGAAATGGGTGTGTTATGTTCAGAAATGCATGGTCTCAAACAAACATCCAGTGAGATTGCAAAGCGCCAAATGCAAATACAGAAATACTCATTATAATAATTCAGAAAATATACAACTATTTTACATAGGTTAAGATGACCTTCTTGTGAATCCAACCACGGTGTCAGATTTAAAAAATGCTTTACATAAAAGCATACCGTACGATTATTTGAGAACATAGCCAGCAGACAAATCATTACAAACAGTAACCAGCCAAGTAGAAGAGTTACACAAGTCAGAAATAGACAGAAAATTAATTCCTTACCTTTGATCTTCATATGGTTGCACTCACATTCATTTATTCAATACATTTTCCTTTTGTTTCGATAGTCTCTTTTATATCCAAAAACCACAGTTTTAGTTTGTTTTCTTCAGTAATCCACAGGCTCAAACGCAGTCACAACAGGCAGACAAAAAATACAAATAATATCCGTAAAGTTCGTAGAAACTTTTCAAACTTTTCAATCCTCAACAATAACGTTGTCAGTATAAAAGGTAAACAAGAAAGGGGGCAGTATTTTGATGTTTGGATGAAAAACGAACGAAATATTTGGGTACGTTTTTCATGCATAATTCCGAATGCTGCCCCCTACCCTAGTGAAATTAACAAACTATGGTTTTGGCAAGTCTGTTAGGACATCTACTTTGTGCATGACAACAATTGTTTACAGACAGATTATTTCACTTCTAATTCACTATCACAATTCCAGTGGGTCAGAAGTTTCATACACTAAGTTGACTGTGCTTTAAACAGCTTAGAAAATTCCTGAAAATTATGTCATGGCTTTAGAAGCTTCTGATAGGCTAATTGACATTTGAGTCAATTGGAGGTGTACCTGTGGATGTATTTCAAGACCATACCTTCAAACGCAGTGCCTCTTTGCTTGACATCATGGGAAAATCAAAAGAAATCAGCAAAGACCTCAGACAAATTGTAAACCTCCACATGTCTGGTTCATCCTGGGAAGAAATTTCCAAACGCCTGAAGGTATCACGTTCATCTGCACAAACAATAGTACGCAAGTATAAACACCATGGGACCACGCAGCCGTCATACCGCTCAGGAAGGAGAAGCGTTCTGTCTCCTAGAGATGAACATACTTTCATGCGAAAAGTGAAATCTAACTCCGAACAACCGCAAAGGACCTTGTGAAGAGGCTGGAGTAAACGGGTATCTATATCCACAGTAAAACGAGTCCTATATCGACATAACCTGAAAGGCCGCTCAGCAAGGAACCTCCATATAAAAGCCAGACTACGATTTGCAACTGCATATGGGGACAAAGATTGTACTTTTTGAGAAATGTCCTCTGGTCTGATGAAACAAAAATAGAACTGTTTGGCCATAGAACTGTTTGGCCATAATGACCATTGTTATGTTTGGAGGAAAAAGGTGGAGGCTTGCAAGCCGAAGAACATCATCCCAACCGTGAAGCAGGGGGGCGGCAGCATCATGTTGTGGGGGTGCTTTGCTGCAGGAGGGACTGATGCACTTCACAAAATAGATGGTTATGAGGAAAGAACATTTGGATATATTGAAGCAACATGTCAAGACATCAGTCAGGAAGTTAAAGCTTGGTCTCAAATGGGTCTTCCAAATGGACAATGACCTCAAGCATACATCCAAAGTTGTGGCAAAATGGCTTAAGGACAACACAGTCAAGGTATTGGAATGGCCATCACAAAGCCCTGATGTCAATCCCATAGAAAATTTGTGGGCAGAACTGAAAAAGCCTGTGCGAGCAAGGAGGCCTACAAACCTCACTCAGTTACACCAGCTCTGTCAGGGGGAATAGGCCAAAATTCTCCCTAATTGTGGGAAGCTTGTGGACGGCTACCCGACATGGTTGACCCAAGTTAAACAATTTAAAGGCAATGCTACCAAATACAAATACTACTATGTGAATAAATAAATAAAAGCTGAAAAATCATTCTTATTATTTCACATTCTTAAAATCAAGTGGTGATCGTAACTGACCTAAGACGGTGAATTTTTACTAGGATTCAATGTCAGGAATTGTGAAACTGAGTTTAAATGTATTTGGCTAAGGTGTATGTACACTTCCGACTTCAACTGTAGGTTACGAAACGTTTTGACATACCAATTCCATGGCACATGGTTTATGAACTGATACACAAAACGACGCCGGATTCAAAACACATTTTTCAGTTTAAATTATATAGAGTTCTTGCAACCAACAATGTTATTTGTATGGAGGATACAACCTTCCCAGCTCTGCAGATTTTGGTGTGAAGAGGGAGACTAATTAGATCATTTGTTTTGGTTCTTTCTTGCAGCTTGTTTTTGGTCACAGGTCCAGGAATGGCTGAATAATTGCAATACTTACCTGGAGCTAACCCTGCAAATGATAAACTTGGATTCGCTAACAGTCTGCCATTGGATCACAGGAGTGATGGTTGCTGATAATGGGCCTCTGTACGCTTATGTAGATATTCCATAACAAATCTTCAGTTTCCAGCTACAGTAGTCATTTACAACATAAACAATGTATACACTGTATTTCTGATTAATTTGTTATTTTAATGGGCAAAATAATTTGCTTCTCTTTCAAAAAAAGGACATTTCTAAATGACCCCAAACTTTTGAATGTTTGTGTGATGGGGGATTGGAAGTGATGCAGACAATTACATTGATGGAAGCTACAATATATCTACAATATTAAACTACCCCCTAAAAATACAAAGTACTATGGTAGTGAATTGATGTTAGTTTTAGCTGTAAGCTACCAAGTAAAATTAGCCTACAAAGCTGGAAGATACCGTTTTCTTCTTGCAGTGTTGTGTTCTAGCCTATATGCACATTGTTTTGCGAACAGTAATGAAACGTTTCAAAATATCTACGTGCCGTGTTGCATTATTCTAGTGTGTTAACTTCTGTGAGGCATGAGTGTGGAGCTAACGTGATACAGCTCAGACTCCCAGTGGGGGCTAAGTGGAGCAGGAACGGTGCTTTCGCGCCATACGGGGTGCATCGGCTGCACTGATACACATTTGACACAAGTGCCAAAGTTTGTTCCAAACCATGTTTCGGTATACCATGTTGCGCTTAAAAGGGTAAGTAAAGGTGAAAAGATGATTGGTGACAATTTTGTTTATGCCGTTAACTTTGACAGCTCTTGTTGATACCGATTGTTTCTATCCTAAGGCAGTGCTGTACTCTGATCAGCTTTCTCTATTCAATTCTTTAACATTAGAAATAGCTTTTTTTATCAAGTAGGACTAGTCTTGAAGGATCTCGTCTCCCTCACCTTCAATCATCGGTCTATTTCAACCCTCCATGTTGCTCCCTTATGGGATTAACCTTAGTTAATCCCATAAGGACATGAACCCAACCAGACCTGTTGACTGAACTCTTAACCAGGAAAAATCTCTTAACTCCCTCCAGTCCTTGCAATGCAGCTGAAGTAACAACGCTAGCTAACTATTTACTTGCTTATTGTGTAGTGGAGGATAAAATTAACTATGTCTATGGATGTGTAGCTAGCTACAGTATGTAGCCGATCTGTGTATGGACCCTAAAACGTTAGGTTCTGAACAAATATTCATACCAATCTATGAACCTCCGCTATCATAGTTGTTGTATCAACTTCGAGTCAATGGCATTAATGAAGCCTATGGATAGAGTAGAATATAATAACTTTATTGTGCCATGGATGGAAGTCCTATCTATATACATATACTTTAGTTATTACCACGCATGAGATTTCCACATTGTAGCCTGTTCATTGAATATGTTAATTGATCATATACTCTTCCTTGGCAAATAAAGGTGCGGTGCAGGTATGAATTTCTGAGATGTTCTTTTTCAGCCATATTGAACTCCATTATTTGAATGATGCTGTGTCTTTATGTAAACTCAGCAAAAAAAGATGTCCTCTCACTGTCAACGGTGTTTATTTTCAGCAAATTTAACATGTGTAAATATTGGTATGACTGTAATGAGTCAACAACTGAGACATATATAAACTGAACAAGTTCCACAGACGTGTGACTAACAGAAATCGAATAATGTGTCCCTGAACAAAGGGGGGGGGGGTCAAAAGTAACAGACATTATCTGGTCTGGCCACCAGATGCATTAAATACTGCAGTGCATCTCCTCCTCATGGACGGCACCAGATTAGCCAATTCTTGCTGTGAGATGTTACCCCACTCTTCCACCAAGGCACCGGCAAGTTCCCAGACATTTCAAGAGGGAATGGCCCTAGCCCTCACCCTCCGATTCAACAGGTCCCAAGCGTGCTCAATGGGATTGAGATCCGGGCTCTTTGCTGGCCATGGCAGAACATTGACATTCCTGTCTTGCAGGAAATGACGCACAGAACGAGCAGTATGGCTGGTGGCATTGTCATGCTGGAGGGTCATGTCAGGATGAGCCTGCAGGAAGGGTACCACATGAGGGAGGAGGATGTCTTCCCTGTAACGCACAGAATTGAGATTGCCTGCAATGACGACAAGCTCAGTCCGATGATGCTGCGACACACCGCCACAGACCATGACGGACCCTCCACCTCCAAATCGATCCCGCTCCAGAGTACAGGCCCCAGTGTAGCGCTCATTCCTTTTGACGATAAACGCGAATCTGACCATCACCCCTGGTGAGACACAACCCTGACTCGTCAGTGAAGAGCACTTTTTGCCTGTCCTGTCTGGTCCAGCGATGGTGGGTTTGTGCCCATAGGCAATGTTGTTGCCAGTGATGTCTGGTGAGAACCTGCCTTACAACAGTCCTACAATCCATCTGTCCAACCTCTCTCTGCCTATTGCGGACAGTTTGAGCACTGATGGAGGGATTGTGCGTTTCTGGTGTAACCCGGGCAGTTGTTGCTATCCTGCAGGTGGGATGTTTGGATGTACCGATCCTGGGGAGGTGTTGTTACACGTGGTCTGCCACTGCAAGGACGATCAGCTGTCTGTCCTGTCTCCCTGTAGCGCTGTCTTAGGCGTCTCACAATATGGACAATGTTATTTCTTTCCCTCGCCACATCTGCAGTCCTCATGCCCCCTCGTAGCAGGCCTAAGGCACATTCACGCAGATGAGTAGGGACCCTGGGCGTCTTTCCTTTGGTGTTCAGAGTCAGTAGAAAGGCCTCTTTAGTGTCCTAAGTTTTCATAACTGTGACCTTAATTGCCTACCGTCTGTAAGCTGTTAATGTCTTAACGACCGTTCCACAGGTGCATGTTCATTAATTGTTTATGGTTCATTGAACAAGCATGGGAAACAGTGTTTAAACCCTTTACAATGAAGATCTGTGAAGTTATTTGGATTTTTACGAATTATCTTTGAAAGAGGGTCCTGAAAAAGGGAAGTCTCTTTTTTTTATGCTGATTTTATGCATTATAATTATACACTTCAACTGTGTTTATCACTCCTGCTCCTGGGCAGGAGTTGGATGAACCAGCTTCAGTGGGGGATTTACACCTTGGCACTGGGGGCTGCCATTCGGAGTCAGTGTCACTGTTAAAGAAAATGTTCAGTTAGAATAGTTTCACATGAGCCCTGTATCAACTGGTATAATAAATAAATATATATATATATATATATATATATATATATGAGTACAGGGAACATAAGTTTGGATATATTATTATAGACCTGCTAGATCTACTGTCTCATTTATATTATGACATTTCAGCTAGATCTACTGCCTCATATTATGACATTTCAGCTAGATCTACTGTCTCTATTATATTATGACAGACCAGCTAGATCTACTGTCTTTATTATATTACAATGGACCAGCTGTATCTACAGTCTCCATTTCACTTTGACCATTGTTGTGGGCCTGCCCTCCCCTCAACAGCCTCAAACAGGCTATTTTATTTCACAAATAATATTTTATATTATTAATTTCAAACAATGGCATTAGCATGAGAAGATCTTACCATGTCCTCTCCGTTCAAAAAATATTCCTCCATTTGGGAATCGCTAATTGAACCATGCTAGATCAATTTCTTCTAAAAATTGTGTGTACATCTGTATATCTAGACTTAGATTTAGCTTTCCCTGACTTAGTCGCCATGCTGATTGATATATATAAACCGCTGAAATGCGCTTTACCAAAACAACGCTGTGCGCAACAAGCGTTGCTCTTTCCGGTATGAAACTTCAATGGCGAATGACCCTCTTTACGCTGGAGTTTACTACATTGGTTGGTCTTCCAACACATAAACATTACATATTGCCGTTTACCTCAGCTCATTGGCTTTCTACCCAGCTAGATTTCAAGACGATCAGTGGTCATTGGGTTAAAATACAGTCAATCAACGAAACAGCGGGCAAATCATTGGTGCACAATGATATCATTACTTGTTGTCTTCAAATCGGTTTCTTTCAGTCAATACATCCCGCGAAATGACCCATCAGGTTTGGTTGTGTTACAAACAAACCAGTTGACTGCAATGAAACCAAACATGATGGGAAAAGTCACGTTCTGTGTGTATTTACCTCGAGTGTGTCGTCAAATGGAATGAGACGGAATTAACGACACAAGCGGTTCACAAAATGTTTTGTGTTAGGCTATAAAAATGGATTTGATCAAACAATAGACCATTCATTGTGTAACAATGAACATTGGGATTGCAAACAGAGGAAGATCGTCAAAGGTAAACAATTTATTTTATTGGAGTTTGTGATTTTGGTACGCCTGTGCTGGTTGAAATAGTTTTTTATGGGGCTCTATCCTCAGATAATCGCATCGTATTCTTTTGCAGTAAATCCTTGTTTAAATCTGACAACGCAGTTGGATTAGCAAGATTCTAGGCTTTCGAAACATGTGTGAGACTTGTATTTTCATGAATGTTTAATATGACTATTTATGTAGCGATCACCGTATGTTGTAGAATTTCATCCCGCTACCGGGTTCCGTGCACAGATGTTAAAGTGACTAGTGATCCATTTATTCAAGTCGCAGTGATTGCGTCTCAATGTAGGCAGCAGCCTCTTTGAGTTAGTGATACCTCTTTGTGATACAACCCAACAGGATGTTCTCAATTGTGCATCTGTAAAAGTTTCAGGGTTTTGGGTGACAAGCCAAATTTCTTCAGCCTCCTGAGGTTGAAGAGGCACTGTTGCGCTTTCTTCACTACACTGTCTGTGTGGGTGGACCATTTCAGTTTGTCTGTGATGTGTACGCCGAGGAACAAAGCTTTCCACCTTCTCCACTGCTGTACATTCAATGTGGATTGGGGGGGGGGGGGGGGGGGGGAGTTCTTCCCCTGCTGTCCACGATCATCTCCTTTGTTTTGTTGACGTTGAGTGAGTGGTTGTTTTCTTGACACTGCACTCTGAGTGCCCTCACCTCCTCCCTGTAGGCTGTCTCGTCGTTGTTGTTAATCAAGCCCACGACTGTTGTCTGCAAACTTAATGATTGAGTTGGAGGCGTGCATGGCCACGCAGTCATGGGGGAACAGGGAGTGCAGGAGGGGGTTGAGGACGCACCCTTGTGGGGCCCCAGTGTTGAGGATCAGCGGAGTGGAGTTGTTTCCTACCTTCACCACCTGGGGTGAAAGTGACTAGTGATCCACTAGTCACTTTAACATCTGTGTCCGTCAACGTCCAGGACCCAATTGCACAGGGCGGGGTCGAGACCCAGGGCCTCCAGCTTGATGATGAGCTTGGAGGGTACTATGGTGTTGAATGCTGAGCTGTAGTCAATGAACAGCATTTTTACATAGGTATTCCTCTTGTCCAGATGAGATGGGGCAGTGTGATGGCGATTGCATCGTCAGTGGACCTGTTGGGGTGGTATGCAAACTGAAGTGGGTAAGGTGGCGGTGTTATGATCCTTAACTAGCCTCACAAAGCACTTCATGATGACAGGTGAGTGCTACGGGGTGGTAGTCATTTAGTTCAGTAATCTTTGCCTTCTTGAGTACAGGAACAATGGTGGCCATCTTGAAGCATGTGGGGACAGCAGACTGGAATAGGGAGCATTTGAATAGGTCTGTAAACACCAGTCAGCTGGTCTGCTCATGCTATGACGATGCAGCTAGGGATGCCGCCTGGGCCAGCAGCCTGGGGTTAACACTTTTCAATGTTTTACTCACGTCAACCACAAAGGGGGGAGGCGCAGTCCTTGTTAGTGGGCCTTGATGGTGGCGCTGTATTATCCTCAAAGCGGGCAAAGGTGTTTAGTTTGTCTTGAAGCGTGATGTCGGTGTCCGTGACGTGGCTGGTTTTCTTTTTGCAGTCCGTGATTTCCTGTAGACCCTGCCACATACATCTCGTGTCTGAGCCATTGAATTACAACTCCACTTTGTCCCTGTAATTTAATCTCTGAGAAATTTAGATTGCACTCAAATTGGCCATTTTTAAATGATTCATATAATATAGTACCTAACATTCAATTTGGACAAAACTTCTTCTCTACGAGAAATTGTACAAATCCAACCACGGATACTCCGCGTCAATCCCACCCCAACAACAAGTATATATTATCAGTTCTCTGTCTGACAAGTAGTATTGAGCTGTGACTTGGAGTATTGTTTCTTCATCCTATGTATTGTATAGTCAGTGAATTTATTTTCCTTTTTTCCCCCTCCCCTGTTCAGATAATAAAAAAATGTTTTGAAGTTGATAGGTTCATGTTACATACAACATCCTGATATTACCAGGTTTTAATATGATAACTGGTGATAAATGGGCTCCACCCCAGTTGGTAATTCGACCATGCTTACTACAAGTTTACTGTAGATAGCTGGCAGCTAGACTAATTTACCAATCTAAATAAAATGGGCTAATTATGTGACTGCTGATGCAAAATGTGGCAAAGCAAGTAACTTTTTTTTCCTGACTACAGTGTTATATTTTGGACAGATACAACACATTAAGGAGTACCACTCTCCATATTTTGAGCATAGTGGTGGCTGCATCATCATTGGAATGGAGCTAAGCACAAGCAAAATCCTAGAGGAAAACCTAATTGTCTGCTTTCCATCAGACACTGGGAGAGGAATTCACATTTCAGCAGGACAATAACCTAAAACACTAGGCCAAATCTACACTGGAGTTGCTTTCCAAGAAGACTCTGAATGTTCCTGAGTGGCCGAACGAGTTTTTACTTAAATCTACGGCAAAATCAGAAAATGGTTGTCTAGCAACAAATGTTGCACAATCCAGGTGTGGAAGCACTTAAAGGCTTACCCAGAAAGACTCACAGCCAAAGGTGATTCTGAGGTGTGACTCAGAGGTGTGAGTACTTATATAATGAGATTTCTGTATTGAATTTTCAATAAATTTGCAAAGATTTCTAAGACATGTTTTCATTTTGTCATTATGGGTTAGTGTGTGTAGATGGTTTGGGGGGGGGGGGTGGTGTTTATTATTCAATTTAGAATTCTGGCTATAACAAAACAATGTGTAATAAGTCAAGGGGTACCAATACTTTCTGAAGGAACTCTAATTGTACGTGCAGGGTACAGAGATAAGAATCAAAGTCAGGTTAAACACTTATTGCACACAGAATCCTTGGTATTTGTTATGTGAGTTGTTATACTTCTTTGCCATAACAAAGGGGTTGAATACTTATTGACTCAAGACATTTCAGCTTTTTATTTTAAAAGTATATATTTAAAGAAAAAATAAATAATTTGTCTTTGACATAGGGTATTGTGTGTTGGTCAGTGACACCAAATCTGTTTAATCCCTTTTTAATTCAGTCTGTAACACAACAAAATGTGGAAAAAGTCACGGGGTGTGAATACTTTCTGAAGGCACTGTATGTCGCTTATGCCTGGAACCGGCCCTGACCATGGAAACGAAGTCATGTCACCTCAGCAAAAGTGTTTATCATTTCCGGTCATAGACGATTCAACGAGTCACGCTGGGTATATAGGTTGTCTTGCTCTTTTTGGGCTTGTTTATTTTAATCAATGACACCAAGCAGGAATGTTTTTCTTTGTTACTAGTCAGTCAGTGTGTGAGATTTTGTGAGATTTTTTACCTTTTATTTAACCAGGCAAGTCAGTTAAGAACATATTCTTATTTTCAATGACGGCCTGGGAACAATGGGTTAACTGCCTGTTCAGGGGCAGAACGACAGATTTGTACCTTGTCAGCTCGGGGGTTTGAACTCGCAACCTTCCGGTTACTAGTCCAACGCTCTAACCACTAGGCTACGCTGCCGCCCCGGGACTGTAGCCCAGCTAACATATATTTTGGTTCCCAGAACTCTCTGGGAATGTAAAAATTTTTTGGGGGTGTGTTGTGGGAATGTTCCCTGAATGGTTTCTAGTGATCTGGAGGCAGATGACCTCCACTTAAGCGCCGAGTGCTGCGTTAGATCACAGGTTAAATGTCAAAAGGGTATTTTTACTCTGGAGACCAAGCCATCTGTAACTTTCCTCAACCTACTGTACTGTAGAATAAAAATAAATAATGTTTTGCCTTTATTTAATTAGGCAAGATGCCAAAGGTAAGGAAGAGTCAGGTAGCTCGTTTTGTCTGGCCCGTACGATTAAATCTAATGCATATGGCTATGAAATCTACTTTGTTGCGGTTTCTCTATTTTTCAATTGAAAGTTTAGCAACAAGGGTCAGTTGGGTTCAATGGAAAGGAGTCACAGTGAATCTGTGAGAAAAGAGTTATCCTGATCATAAACCTTATCATTAGGTTATAATACAATGCTTATAAAACAGGCATACCAGGGTAACATTAAAATGTGTAGTGCACATTGCACAGTAAGTTGCAGGATTGGCAAACCTACATTTACTTTTAGAAGTAGGCTTAAGATGCACTTAGGTGATCTAACCTCAGTTCTTCTCCCTCTGAGGGATAAAGTGAGGAATTTAGTGAGTGTAATCTGATCCTAGATCTGAGCCTACTACTAGCCTAAATCCATCTTCTGCCAGGACAAGTGTAGAATGTATGACATAGCAGAGTATGATTTAATGAGAAGGTCTATTAAAAACAGTTAACCTCTAAAAGTCTAAACTGCGCGGGGGGGGGGGGGGGGGGTACAAAACTGGGGATTTTTTTTTTAAGATGATCATACCATGAATCATTTAGCTATTTGATTTACTATTTTAGGACCCCTTTAGGTGTCCAAAAAAGAAATACAACAAAATATATAGTCCTTGGCCTTTACTACTATAGCCCATAGAAACGCATTGAATAATGCATATAAGAAGGCTCAGGAAATTGTTTTTGAGGTTTTTTTTGGACACATATTTAACCCCCTAATTTTTGTTGCCACAAAACTACCCCCATACTTCCATTCGCAGACAAGTCCCATGACACTTGTGGGGTGTCGTAGAGCAAAACGGAGAACACCGTCGTGTTCGTGAGAGTTTCCACTGCAGATGTGGAAGGCCGACACATAGGCGGGTGCAGTGGATTGAGACGCAGCCCATGCAAAAAAAAAACTCTCGTTTAACCTGACAGATTATGATGTTTTTTAAAATTATTACTTGGATTGACGCACGGGATAGACTGTTAAAACCTCTTGATACTACCCATCCCAGGTCCGGGAGCGTAATCATCAACTGACACTAATTTGCATAATGCAACGGACAAATATTACTTGAAAATATTCATATTTGTGAAATCGCAAGTGAAATATATTTAAACACAGTTTAGCCTTTTGTTAATCACCCTGTCATCTCAGATTTGGAAAATATGCTTTACAGCCAAAGCAAGACAAGCATTTGTGTAAGTTTATCGATAGCATAGCATTATGACTAGCTAGCAGCAGGCAACCTGGTCACGAAAATCAGAAAAGCAATCAAATTAAATCGTTTACCTTTGAGCTTCGGATGTTTTCACTTTCACTAGATAGCAAATGTTCCTTCGACCGGAAATTGCGGTCACTACCACGCCGAAAAATATTCCAAATCCGCTCCATAATATCGACAAACATGGCAAGCGTTGTTTATGATCAATCCTCAAGGTGTTTTTCAAACATCTATTCGATAATATATCAACTGGGACAGTTGGCTTTTCACTAGGACCGGGAGGAAAAATGTCTACCTCTCTGTTTTACGCACAAAACACTGAGAGACTTCAGCTGACCACTGACGCAATGTTGACATTCAGGCTCATTTTTCAAAATAAAAGCCTGAAACTATGTATTGTGATACTAGACACATTAGGGAAGCCATAGAAAAAGGAATCTGGTTGATCTCATTCACTGCTCAATAGGGACGCATAGGAATGCAGAGCTTTCTAAATAAGAGTCCCTTCCTGATTGGATTTTTCTCAGGCTTTCACCTGCAATATCAGTTCTGTTATACTCCCAGACAATATTTTTACAGATTTGGAAACTTTAGAGTTTTCTATCCTAAGCTGTCAATTATATGCATATTCTAGCATCTTGTCCTGACAAAATAGCCGTTTACTTTGGGGACGTTATTTTTCCAAAAATGAAAATAGTGCCCCCTAGATTCAAGAGGTTAAGGATTAAAGACTCTGGATAACATTGAAGTTTTATCATCGATATATACAGTGGGGCAAAAAAGTATTTAGTCAGCCACCAATTGTGCAAGTTCTCCCACTTAAAAAGATGAGGCCTGTAATTTTCATCATAGGTACACTTCAACTAAGACAGACAAAATGAGAAAAAAAATCCAAAAAATCACATTGTAGGATTTTTAATGAATTTATTTGCAAATTATGGTGGAAAATAAGTATTTGGTCAATAACAAAAGTTTATCTCAATACTTAGTCATTGCCAACAAAGCGTATATAACAAAGGTCAAACTTTTTCTGTAAGTCTTCACAAGGTTTTCTCACACTGTTGCTGGTATTTTGGCCCATTCCTCCATGCAGATCTCCTCTAGAGCAGTGATGTTTTGGGGCTGTTGCTGGGCAACATGGACTTTCAACTCCCTCCAAAGATTTTCTATGGGGTTGAGATCTGGAGACTGGCTAGGCCACTCCAGAACCTTGAAATGCTTCTTACGAAGCCACTCCTTCATTGCCCGGGCGATGTGTTTGGGATCATTGTCATGCTGAAAGACCCAGCTACGTTTCATCTCCAATGCCCTTGCTGATGGAAGGAGGTTTTCACTCAATCTCACGATACATGGCCCCATTCATTCTTTCCTTTACACGGATCAGTCGTCCTGGTCCCTTTGCAGAAAAACAGCCCCAAAGCATGATGTTTCCACCCCCATGATTCACAGTAGGTATGGTGTTCTTTGGATGCAACTCAGCATTCTTTGTCCTCCAAACATGACGAGTTGAGTTTTTTTACCAAAAAGTTATATTTTGTTTCATTTGACCATATGACATTCTCCCAATCTTCTTCTGGATCATCCAAATGCTCTCTAGCAAACTTCAGACGGGCCTGGACATGTACTGGCTTAAGCAGGGCGACACGTCTGGCACTGCAGGATTTGAGTCCCTGGCGGCGTAGTGTGTTACTGATGGTAGGCTTTGTTACTTTGGTCCCAGCTCTCTGCAGGTCATTCACTAGGTCCCCCCGTGTGGTTCTGGGATTTTTGCTCACCGTTCTTGTTATCATTTTGACACCACGGGGTGAGATCTTGTGTGGAGCCCCAGATCGATTGAGATTATCAGTGGTCTTGTATGTCTTCCATTTCCTAATAATTGCTCCCACAGTTTCTTCAAACCAAGCTGCTTACCTATTGCAGATTCAGTCTTCCCAGCCTGGTGCAGGTCTACAATTTTGTTTCTGGTGTCCTTTGACAACTATTTGATCTTGGCCATAGTGGAGTTTGGAGTGTGACTGTTTGAGGTTGTGGACAGGTGTCTTTTATACTGATAACAAGTTCAAACAGGTGCCATTAATACAGGTAACGAGTGGAGGACAGGAGCCTCTTAAAGAAGGTCTGTGAGAGCCAGAAATTTTGCTTGTTTGTAGGTGACCAAATACTTATTTTCCACTATTTGCAAATAATAAATTCATAAAAAATCATACAATGTGTTTTTCTGGATTTTTTTTCTCATTTTGTCTGTCTTAGTTGAAGTGTACCTATGATGAAAGTTACAGGCCTCATCTTTTTAAGTGGGAGAACTTGCACAATTGGTGGCTGACTAAATACTTTTTTGCCCCACTGTACATGGACACAGAGACACGTATATAAACATGCATGCGGACACACACTAGTGATGCATGGTCAGCTGTGTGTTCCGCCCACAATTGCTAATAACCCATCCGCAACTGCCCGATGTATATGTGATAAATTAAAGATGTGAGGTCCGCACCCACTAATATAGTCAAAGATGGAGTATTTTTTGTTGTTGTTGACAGGCCTTTTAGATACCAAAATGTCACAAAAACACAAGCATTTCTCTACATCTGCAATATCATCTGCTAAATATGTGAATGTGACCAATAACATTTAATTTAATTTGCTAAATCGATAGAATGAATTCTTCAATCTGGTTGACATCGGTAAGGTTTGTTTTCTTTCCTCTTTCATCTCTGCTTCTCTCATGCAGCAAAGACGTTTAGGGACTGGGGAGAAAATGCAATAACTCAACCAAAACTAAAAAAAACAGGAAAGAATTTCAGTGTAAAATCACCAAATGGCATCAGTTTCACCGGTTTGAAGGAAATTTAAATCGATCAAACGACACAATTTTTAATAAACGATTTCATTTTGGATGCTTGTTTTGAAATACTACTATCAGCTGTTAAGATGTTGACAGAGCAGCAGCACCGCACATTAATTTTCTCAAGATTTTGAAAGAAACCAATCATATTTCTCTACACCTGTTCCTGAGTCAGAATTTACATTTGGTGTATCATTTTACTGCAAGAAATGCTTAAATCTGCAGGGGTTAATATTATATTAGGCTATGTGAGAGGTTATAGACCTACAGTTCAGATTTCAGTTAGGCTACTATTCCATTTAACCCATCTGAACAGTACAGTTCCCTTGACGTGCCATTTTGAAGTCCCCAGTGCTGGCACTGCTATCATCCCCTTTTGCCACCTCACCAAATATTTTCCAGATAATAGCCTACTCTTCTGGCCTTCCCTTCTATTTATTTTCAACTCTCCATTTCGCAGCTTTTTTCTTATTGAATTAAACTCTGACCTTGTCCGTTTTTTGCCTCGGTTGGATCAGTGTTAATTTTTTCCATCGAAGTTCCCAAAAGCATTTAGCAATTGGTGTGTATTTGGTGCGCTACAGTTAGTGCATAGCCTAAGCTTTAGAGCCTAGCACCAGATAAATGTAGCCTACAGATATGAATTGCACAAGAAGTATACTTTTGGTGTATTTAAAAAAATAAAATTTAAAAAATGTATGCATTTATTCAACCCACCCGCCCTTCATCCACACAATATTTCAAGGCCCTAAAACCCACCCGCCCCGTGGATATAGTGCACACACACTAGTACACACACTCACACACACGCTCCTTCTCCTCCTTTTTCTTGTCCTCAGCTGGGCTTTTGGTTATGCTTAGTTGCAAGTATTGCGTAACTAAAGGGTTGCCGAAAATGACAACATCCCTCCCTCCTCCTGCGGTTGTTTTTGCCTGGTGCCCACTTGGACTATCGCCACAGCAGCCAAGGTCAATCACACATACCAGGCCCCTTGATGTGCCATCTGTACTGTATGTCTCTGTGTGTGCACGCGGTGATGCTCTGTATTGACCACGGAGAAGCTTTGAAGCCACTGATTGGCAGTCGTCCAATCCTACAGTTTTTCAAAATTCCAAGTATTTGTTTTGTCTTGGTAGGGGACACTAACATTTTAGTAATCAAAAAAAAAATAGATTTTCAGGAAAAAAAAAAAAAAAAGTATTTTATATAATTTTAAAGTATTAAGGCAGGGATTATCAACTACATTTAGCCACGAGACAATTTTTTTTTCTTGAATGGATGGTCGGGGAGCCGAAACATAATTACAAATAGTTTGTAGATCGCAAAGTGACTGCAAGAAGCCCAAACACACATTTGACAAACATAATCATTTCAAACAGTGTTTACATAATGTATACGATCACAGCTCTCTATATTATGTTTGGAAATACTTGAACAGATTGCCTAAATTAAAATAACTGGTGCTTTTATAGTCTATGGCGAATAATAATAATACACACAAAAATAATATATCAGTCAAAATTTGACACTTACTCATTCAAGGGTTTTTCTTTATTTTTACTATTTTCTACATTGTAGAATAGTAGTGAAGCTGTCAACTATGAAATAAGACCTATGGAATCATGTAGTAACCAAAAATGTGTTTAACAAATCAAAATATATTTGAGATTCTTCAAAGTAGCCACCCTTTGCCTTGATGACATCTATGCACATTAAGGTGTCTGTAATATAATAAATGGGGAAACTAATGTAGACATTAATAAATGCATTTCTATTGGTAAAAAAAAGTACAATGGTGGGGTGGTGTCAAGATGGAGGCACAGTGGCTTTACAGGACCCCCCCCCTGTTAGTCATCTAGTGTATATATAAATCATTGTGTCTCTCTCTCTTTGTGTGTGTGTGTGTGTGTGTGTGTCTTCTTTCCTCGTTTGCATAACACACCCGAGGCCACCCCCATTGAACTCCCTTATCGCCTCACCCATCTGCAAAGGCTTCACACTGAGCAAACACTTTTATCAGTGACCTCTAATCCACTCGCTGAGTTAGTGTGTGTGTGTACACGCTGTCTGCATCTCTTAGTGCCTCAGAAAGGACATTATGTACTCGTGTTCACCCCTCATACATGTCAACCACTTCACTCGCTGTTGTGTAAATTGAGTGTAATTGTCCTTTTCTCCCTTTACACTACATCAAGGGTTCCCAAACTTTATTGCTTTGACACAATTGAGGTGTCTTTTGATCTGCGACCCACCATAATGGTTGGGTGGCGAAAGAAATATACACAGACCAAAAATAAGTAGAAAATATCATCTTGGCAGCGAAGAGAATGTTGTAGTTTCAGAAGTAATTTCCTGAAATTCCACACATCCTGCCATGGAGCTGAAAGAGAATTGTGCAGTTAAGCTTCATTCCCTAAAATGTAACACATTTTGACTGAGGCTAATGCGGTGTTCTTAGGCTCAAATATAAATGGGGGCCTGATTTTTGTCTAGCTTTTATTTTGTTTGTAAATTCTCAAAGGTTATAGGCTATTATTGAAAAATATATACTGTAGGTATGTATTTTCTACATACTTGGTTTAAGTTTACACTGAAAGCGTTTTCCCATACTGAAAGTTAAGTAAATAATAATTTGCTCTTCACAAACTGTCAACCCGTGACTCACCTAGAGCCCTGGCTGGGTTGAAACCCACAGTTTTGGAACCACTGCACTACACAAAATTTGGTTAATTGTTCAGTAGTCGTATGGCTTGGGGTTAGAAGCTGTTAAAGGAGCCTTTTGGTCCTAGACTTGGTGCTCTGGTACCGCTTTCCGTGTGGTAGCAGAGAACTGTCTATGACTTGGGTGACTGGAGTCTTTGACACTGCCTAGTATATAGGTCCTGGATGGCTGGAAGCTTGCCCCCAGTGATGTACTGGGCTGTACGCACTACCCTCTAGCGCCTTACGGTCAGATGCCGAGCAGTTACCAAACCAGTACGGTGATGCAACCGGTCAGGATGCTCTCGGTGGTGCAGCTGTAGAACTTTTTGAGGATCTGGGACTTATGCCAAATCTTTTCAGTCTCCAGAGGGGGAAAATGTGTTGTCGTGCCGTTTTCACGACTGTCTTTGTGTGTTTGGGCCATGATATTTTATTGGTGATGTGGACACCAGGAACTTGAAACTCTCGACCCACTCCACTACAGCCCCGATATATTAATGGGTCCTTTTCCTGTTGTCCACGATCAGCTCCTTTTGTCTTGCTCACATTGAGGGAGACATTGTTGTCCTGGCACCTCACTGCCAGGTCTCTGTTCTCCTCCCTATAGGCTGTCTCATCATTGTCGGTGATCAGACCTACCACTGTTGTGTCGTCAGCAAACTTATTGATAGTGTTGGAGTTGTGTTTGGCGACACAGTCATGGGTGAACAGGGAGTACAGGAGGGGACTAAGCATACACCCCTGAGGGGGCCCCAGTGTTGAGGATCACCGTAGCAGACGTGTTGTTGCCTGGGGGTGTCCCGTCAAGAAGTCCAGGATCCAGTTGGAGAGGGAGGTGTTTAGCCGCAGGGTCCTTAGCTTAGTGATGAGCTTTATGGTGTTGAACGCTGAATGTAGTCAATGAACAGCATTCTCACATAGGTGTTCCTTTTGTCCAGGTGGGAAAGGGCTTCGGATCTGTTGGGGCAGTATGTGAATTGGAGTGGGTCTAGGGTTTCCGGGACGATGGTGTTGATGTGAGCCATGACCAGCCTTTCAAAGCACTTCATGGCTATAGAGTGCTACGGGTCGGTAGTCATTTAGGCAGGTTACCTTCGCTTCCTTGGGCACAGGGACCATGGTGGTCTGCTTGAAACATGTAGGTATTACGGACTCGGTCAGGGAGAGGTTGAAAATGTCAGTGAAGATGCTTGCCAGTTGGTCCACGCATGCTTTAAGTACACGTCCTTGTAATCCTTTTGGCCCCGGGGATTTGTGAATGTTGACCTGTTTAAAGGTCTTAATGCTCTCGGTAGCCGATGTATCACACAGTCGTCCAGAACAGCTGGTGCTGTCATGCATGCTCCAGTGTTGCTTGCCCCGAAGCGAGCATAAAATGCATTTTGCTCATCTGGTAGACCTGTCACTGGGCAGCTCGCGTCTGGGTTTCCCTTTGCAGTCTGTAATAGTTGTCATGCCCTGCCACATCCGACGAGCTTCAGAGCCGGTGTAGTAGGATTCAATCTTAATCCTTTATTGACGCTTTGCTTGTTTGATGGTTCGTCTGAGGGCATAGCGGGATTTCTTCTATGCGTCCGGATTAGTGTCCCGCTCCTTGAAAGCGTCAGCTCTAGCCTTTAGCTCGATGCAGATGTTGCCTGTAATCCATGGCTTCTGGTTGGGATATGTACGTACGGTCACTGTGGGAACATGGTCTATACACTTGTTGATGAAGCCAATGACTGAGGTGGTGTAGTCCTCAATGCCGTTGGATGAATCCCGGAACATATTCCAGTCTATGCTAGCAAAACAGTCCTGTAGCATCCGCGTCATCTGAGCACTTCCGTATTGAGTGAGTCACTGTTACTGTTACTTCCTGCTTTAGTTTTTTCTTGTAAGCAGGAATCAGGAGGATAGAATTATGGTCAGATTTGCCAAATGGAGGACGGGGGAGAGATTTGTTTGCATCTCTGTGTATGGCGTAAAGGTGGTCCAGAGTAAAAAAATAAAAGTATTTTATTTAATTTTTTCCCCCGCTAGTTGCATGTGACATGCTGGTAAAAATTTGCTAAAACTGATTTAAGTTTGTCTGAAGTCCCCGGGCCACTAGGACCGCCGATTCTGGATGAGCATTTTCTTGTTTGCTTATGGCCTTATCGAGTTGGTTGAGAGCGGTCTTAGTGCCAGCATCGGTTTGTGGTGGTAACTCGACGGCTGCAAATAATATAGATGAGTACTCTCTTGGTAGATAGTGTGGTCTACAGCTTATTATAAGGTACTCGACCTCAGGCGAGCATTACCTCGAGACTTCTTTAATATTAGACAACGCGCAACAGCTGTTATTGACAAATAGTCACGTAGCTTCTCTGTCCTGCCAGTGCATGGAAACTCCCGCCAGCTCTATTATCCGTGTCGTCGTTCAGCCACGACTCGGTGAGGCATAAGATATTCGTTTTTAATGTCCCTTTGATATAATCTTGATCGTAGGTCATCCATTTTATTTTCCTATAATTGCATGTTGGCCAATAGAATGGATGGCAGCCTGCGAATTCTCAGAAGGCAGCCCGTTTCCTCTGCTCAGCTCTCTATGCTCTCCTCTACTCTGCTGGCTCAACGTGTGTTTTTTTTGTCCATCAGTCCTGCTCACTATGTTCCCATCTTAGGATCTTATTTTTGGACACATTCTAAGGGACCTAAATCAGGCCTGGAGTAGACCCTCGCCATCCTCAATCTCCCCTTATCTTTTTTAATTTTTTTATAATATGTTTATTATTTTACAATAAAAAATCTAATAAAAAAGACAGCAATACTAACTATGACATTCATTGTACTGTTGAATGGGATGGACATTTTAAAGGACAAAACAAAACTTAACTCACACATACATACACAAAATAAAACAAAATCTTATTAGGTGGTACATGTATATGAAGACAGCATATAGTCATTACAAGCAGTGTAGTTAAGCCAAAAACAAATGTTGAGTGGAGTACAGCACAGAGTAGCAGCAGATCGTCAACCCAGTTATGAAGCGGGACTAGACCATTTAAATCTCCCCTTATCTTTGACCACCTTATCAGTTGTAGATGGGGGAGAGGGGGTATAATATAAGTTATGTATGGAGAGCGTGCCTTTTTAGACAGAGGGTGGGGAACGGAGGTGGATGGAGGGGGGGGGGGGGGGGGGGGGGGGGGGCGGTTCGAGAGGGAAGATGTATACCATGTAGGTTATATGCAGAGTTCCACCCTAGTTGTTGCTCAGGCAGGCCTCTGTGCTTTGACTGGCTGACTGGGTTAGGTTTAGTACTGACCTCTCCTTTCCTCATATACCCTCAGCTAACCAATGAAGCAAGGGGCCCCTCAGGGGTGCTGCTGCACAGAATGCATAGTCACTCACTCTGCCTTAGGCTCCCTCTCACTTCCTTTCTCCTCTCTTTCAGCCTGTCTTACACTTTCTCTCTTTTACTCTCTCACACTAACTTTCTCTTCCTCTCTCTGAAATTCTCTCTCACTTCTCTCTCTGTTCCTGCTATTTCTCTCCATCTAATCTATTTTCAATTTCTCATGTCTGGTGCCTTTCTCTTCCTCCTTTCTTTCCTTTCTTTCTTGGCTCACTAGTTGTTCCTGGCCTCCTCCCTTCTCTTTCAGCGGTAAAGGAAGCTGTCAGTAACTACTGACCAATATCTGATGTGACATCACAGCAGTGGATGTGCTGTTCTTTTACTGGTCTGTACACTGTACACGTGGCTGTTGAGTTTAAACCTGTATCACTAATCTCTAGGCTACACAATCAATGCACCATCGCTGTGATGGTAAAGTAAAGCCACAATCAAATGGGCCCATCAACAAATGTAAACAATGGAGCAATATTGTAAGTTGCAAAATCCACCCCCACACACTTGCCTGTGTAATGATTATGCTGTTGAAGCACCTTTGGCAGCGATTGCAGCCTCGAGTCTTCTTGGGTATGACGCTACAAGCTTGGTACACCTGTATTTGGTGAGTTTCTCTCATTCTTCTTTGCAGATCCTCTCAAACTCTGTCTGATTGGATGGGGAGCGTCACTGCACAGCTATGTTCAGGTCTCACCAGAGATGTTCGAATGGGTTCATGTCCGGAATCTGACTGGGCCACTCAAGGACATTCGGAGACTTTCGAGCCACTCCTGCATTGTCTTTTCAAGGTTGTTGTCCTGTTGGAAGGTGAACCGTCGCCCCAGTCTGAGTGCTCTGGAACAGGTTTTCATCAAGGATCTCTCTGTACTTTGCTCCTTTCATCTTTCACTCTTTCCTGACTAGTCTCGCAGTCCCTGCCGCTGAAAAAAATCTCCACAGCATGATGCTGCCACCATGATTCACCGTAGGAATGGTGCCAGGTTTCCTACAGACGTGACACCAAAAGGCACTTAACTTGTTATGGCTGCAATCCCACTAACGGGATAACTGTCCTCAACAACCGCTGAATAGCATAGCGCTACATTAAATAAATATTACAAAAAATATCTATATTCATGAAATCACAAGTGCAATATAGGAAAACACAGTTTAGCCTTTTGTTAATCCACCTGTCGTGTCAGATTTTGAAATTATACTTTACAGCAAAAGCAATCCAAGCGTTTAAGTTTATCGATCGCACGACAAAACATTAAGTACACTTAGCATCAGGTAGCTTGGTCACAAATCAGAAAAGCAATCAAATAAATGTTTACCTTCGGATGTTTTCACTCACGAGACCCCCAGTTACACAACAAATGTTCCTTTTGTTCCATAAAGATTATTTTTATATCCAAAATACCTCTGTTTGTTTGGCGTATTATGTTCAGAAATCCAGAAGAAAGAGCGGTCACGACAACGCAGACAAATTCCAAATAGTTTCCATAATGTCCACAGAAACATGTCAAACGTTTTTTATAATCAATCCTCGGGTTGTGTTTAAAATATATAATCAATAATATTTCAACCTCAAATGTCTTTCACAGTAGGAGAGGGAAAAGTAATACCTTTTCAAACTCATGTGACCACTTGACGCAATGTTATTGTTCTGGCTCATTTTTCAAAATAAAAGCCTGAAACTCCAGTGGGGAGAACAAGTATTTGATACACTACCGATTTTGTTGGTTTTCCTACTTACAAAGCATGTAGAGGTCTAATTTTTATCATAGGTACACTTCAACTGTGAGAATCTAAAACAAAAATCCAGAAAATCACATTGTATGATTTTTAAGTAATTCATTTGCATTTTATTGCATGACATAACTATTTGAAAACCTACCAACCAGTAAGAATTCCGGCTCTCACAGACCTGTTAGTTTTTCCCTCCTGTTCTCCACTCATTACCTGTATTAACTACACCTGTTTGAACTCGTTACCTGTATAAAAGACACCTGTCCACACACTCAATCAAACAGACTCCAACCTCTTCACAATGGCCAAGACCTGAGAGTTGTGTAAGGACATCAGGGATAAAATTGTAGACCTGCACAAGGCTGTGATTGGCTACAGGACTATAGGCAAGCAGCTTGGTAAGAAGGCAGCAACTGTTTGGCGGAATTATTCGAAAATGGAAGAAGTTCAAGATGATGGTCAATCACCCTCGGTCTGGGGCTCCATGCAAGATCTCACCTCGTGGGGCATCAATGATCACGAGGAAGGTGAGGGATCAGCCCAGAACTACACGGCAGGACCTGGTCAATGACCTGAAGAGAGCTGGGACAACAGTCTCAAAGAAAACCATTAGTAACACACTACGCAGTCATGGATTAAAATCCTGCAGCGCACGCAAGATCCCCCTGCTCAGCTGTGTTCATGTTCAGGCCCATCTGAAGTTTGCCAATGACCACCTGGATGATCCAGAGGAGGAATGGGAGAAGGTCATGTGGTCTGATGAAACAAAATTAGAGACTTTTGCTCTAAACTCCACTCGCCGTGTTTAGAGGAAGAAGGATTAGTACAACCCCAAGAACACCATCCCACCGTGAAGCATGGAGGTGGAAACCTATTTTTCTGCAAAGGGGACAGGACGACTGCACCGTATTGAGGGTCGGATGGATCGGGCCATGTATCGCGAGATCTTGGCCAACAACCTCCTTCCCTCAGTAAGAGCATTGAAGATGGGTCGTGGCTGGGTGTTCCAGCATGACAACGATCCGAAACACACAGCCAGGGCAACTAAGGAGTGGCTCCGTAAGAAGCATCTCAAGGTCGTGGAGTGGCCTAGCCAGTCTCCAGACCTGAACCCAATATAACATTTTTGGAGGGAGCTGAAAGTCCGTATTGCCCAGCGACAGCCCCGAAACCTGAAGGATCTGGAGAAGGTCTGTATGGAGGAGTGGGCCAAAATCCCTGCTGCCGTGTGTGCAAACCTGGTCAAGAACTACAGGAAACGTATGATCTCTGTAATTGCAAACACAGGTTTCTGTACCAAATATTAAGTTCTGCTTTTCTGATGTATCAAATACTTATGTCATGCAATAAAATGCAAATTAATTACTTAAAAATCATACAATGTGATTTTCTGGATTTTTGTTTTAGATTCCGTCTCTCACAGTTGAAGTGTACCTATGATAAAAATTACAGACCTCTACATGCTTTGTAAGTAGGAAACACTGCCGATTTTGCAGGTTATCAAATACTTGTTCTCCCCACTGTATGTCTGAAGACTGACACCTTGATGAAGCGATCGGAATCTGGTTCATATCCCTTTAAATCCAGCAAATTGAGGCTATGGAACATGGAGTTTTCAAAATAGAAGCCACTTCCTGTTTTGATTTTCCTAAGGGTTTCGCCTGCAATATCAGTTCTGTTATACTCACATACAATATTTTGACAGTTTTGGAAACTTTAGAGTTTTCTATCAAATACTCATAATATGCATATATTAGCAACGGAGACTCAGGAGCTAGCTGTTTACAATGGGCACCTTTTCATCCAAGCGACTCAATACTGCCCCTGCAGCCATAAAAAGTTAAAGTACTATGACCATGAGAAACAAGATTCTCTGGTCTGATGAAACCAAGATTGACCTCATGCAGGCCAAATAGTTTCATTTGACCAGAGAATCTTGTTTCTCATGGTCAGAGTCCTTTTATAGGTGCCTTTTATTTAACCAGGCAAGTCAGTTAATTAAAAACAAATTCTTATTTTCAATGATGGCCTAGAAACAGCAGGTTAACTGCCTTGTTCAGGGGCAGAACGACAGATGTTGTACCTTGTCAGCTTGGGGATTTGAACTTGCAACCTTTCGGTTACTAGTCCAACACTCTAACCACAAGGCTACACTGCTGCCACTTTTGGCTAACTCCAAGCGGGCTGTTGTGCCTTTTACCGAGGAGTGGCTTCTGTCTGGCCTCTCTACCATAAAGGCCTGATTGGTGGAGTGCTGCAGAGATGGTTGTCCTTCTGGAAGGTTCTCCCATCTCCCCAGAGGAACTCTGAAGCGATCATCGTGTTCTTGGTCACCTCCCTGACCAATGCTCTTTCCCCCCGATTGCTCAGTTTGGCCAGGCAGCCAGCTCAGCTCAGCTCTAGTCTTGGTGGTTCCAAACTTCTTCCATTTAAGAATGATGGAGCCCACTGTTCTTGAGGACCTTTAATGCTGCAGACATTTTTTGGTACCCTTCCCCAGATCTGTACCTCGACACAATCCTGTCTCGGAGCTCTACTGACAATTCATTCGACCTCATGGCTGGGTCTTTGCTCTGACATGCACTGTCAACTGTGGGACCTTATATAGACAGCTGTGTGCCTTTCCAAATCATGCCCAATCAATTGAATTTAGCACAGGTGGACTCCAAGTTGTAGAAACATCTCAAGGATGTTAAATTAAAACAGGATGCACCTGACCTCAATTTTGAGTCTCATATCAAAGTGTCTGAATGCTTATGTAAATAAGGTATTTCTGTTATTTTTAATGCATTTGCAAAACATTCTAAACCTGTTTTGGCTTTGCCATTATGGGGTATTGTGCGTAGATGGATGAGAAAAAAAAGATTTACTCTATTTTTAACAAATTTAACAAAATTAGGAAAAAGTCAAGGGGTCTGAATACTTTCCAAGTGCACCATATTACCATCAGTATATTGCCACAAGTATTTATATCTATATCCTGCTACAAGTCACTTTTCAGCCCTGTTTACATTGCTGTATTGTTTACTATTATTATTTATTATTATTATTATTATTTATCTGCTGAGAGAGCGAGAAGGGGGGTACAAAAAGAAAGCGGGGGTAGGGTGGGGAGAAGAATAGAAAGTTGTGTGTGTCATGACAGCTGCAACTCTTAACTACACTACTTGTTTGCCAAAAAGGCATATCAACAGAAGGCCAAGGGCACGGAATATTCTCACTTACTCTGAACTCATACCAGTTCAGCTCGCTAAATAGTGACACACAGATGATTCCAAGGGAACACGCAATGTCACGTCTTGGCCTGTGGATGGACCTATCATTACCATGGGGATTGTCATTGGTCATTACACCTGTTATTTTGCAACGCATTAACAGTGCCTTCAGAAACTATTCACCTCCCTTGACGTTTTCCACTTTTTGTTACAGCTAAATTTAAAATAGATTAAATTTTAGATTTTTACACAATACCCCATAATGTCAAAGTGGAATTTTGTCTTTTTGAAATTTTGAATAAATAAAAATTAAAAGCTGAAATGTCTTGATATGGCAAGCCTAAAGTTCAGGAGTAAAAGTGTCCTTAAGTCACATAATAAGTTGCATTTGCTCAGTCTGTGTGCAATAATAGTGTTTAAAATGATTTTTGGATGACTACCTCATCTCTGTACCCCACACATACAATTATCTGTAAGGTCCCTCAGTCGAGCAGTGAATTTCAAACACAGATTCGACCACAAAGACCAGGGAAGCTTTTGAATGCTGTACAAAGAAGGCCACCTATTGGTAGATGAGTGAAAATATTGAGTACAATCCAGGTGTGGAAAGCTCTTGGAGACCTACTCTGAAAGACTCAAAGGTGCTTCTACCAAGTATTGACTCAGTATTGTATTTCATTCTCAACAAATGGGTGTGTAGATGGGTGAGGGGGAAAAAAACACGTATTTAAATTCAGGCTGTGACCCAACAAAATGTGGAATAAGTCAAGGGAGGTGAATACTTTGAGTGTACAAAACATTAGGAACACCGGCTCTTTCCTTGACAGATTGTTGAATACAGGTGAATGCTACACTTCAATCAGAGTAGATAAAGGGTTAGGAGACGGGTTACAGAATGATTTTTAAGCTTTGAGACAATTTACACGTGGATTGTGTATGTGTGCCATTCAGAGAGCGTGTCAACGGGCAAGCCAAAATATTGAAGTGTCTTTGAATGGGGTATGTAGTAGGTGCCAGGTGTCAAGAACTGCAACGCGGTTGAGTTTTTCACACTCAACGGTTTCTCATGTGTATCATGACTGGTCCACCACCCAAAAGTCATACAGCTAACTTGACACAACTGTGGGAAGCGTTGGCGTCAACATGGGCCAGCATCCCTGTGAAACGCTTTCGGCACCTTATACGGTCCATGCCCCGAGGAATTAAGGCTGATCTGAGGGTAAAAGAGTTCCGCTCAATATTAGGAAGGTGTTCTTAATGTTTGGTACACTGTGTAGATATACTCCTATCTAAAGGTTGTTTGTCAGGGATATCACTTTTCAAGTAAGAAAACAAAATAGCAGGAGGGGATCTTTTAAAGGGGCCTGCCTTGCTACATTTTGGACTTATAAATTCATTACATACGCATTTGAAGAATAAAACTTTTTATAAATGTCTTATGAGCTTTGTTCAACTGTTGTACCCCATTAGAACCCAGAATATAAGCTTGTGGCCACCAGCTGCATTAAGTACTTCAGTGCATCTCCTCCTCATGGAATGCACCAGATTTGCCAGTTCTTGCTGTGAGATGTTACCCTACTCTTCCACCAAGGCACTTGGTGGAAGAGTTCCCGGACATTTCTGGGGGGAAAGGCCCTAGCTCTCACTCTCCGATCCAATGGGATTGAGATCCGGGCTCTTCGCTGGCCATTGCACAACACTGACATTCCTGTCTTGCAGGAAATCACGCACAGAATGAGCAGTATGGCTGGTGGCATTGTCATGCTGGAGGGTCATGTCAGGATGAGCCTGCAGGAAGGGTACCACATGAGGGAGGACAATGTCTTCCCTGTAACGCACAGCGTCGAGATTTCCTGCAATGACAACAAGCTCAGTCCCATGATGCTGTGACACACCGCCCCAGACCATGACGGACCCTCCACCTCCAAATTGATCCCGCTCCAGAGTACAGGCCTCGGTGTAACGCTCATTCCTTTGACAATTAATGTGAATCCGACCATCACCCCTGGTGAGACAAAACCGCAACTCGTCAGTGAAGAGCACTTTTTGCCTGTCCTGTCTGGTCCAGCGACGGTGGGTTTGTGCCCATAGGCAACATTGTTCCCAGTGATGTCTGGTGAGGACCTGCCTTAAAACAGTCCTACAATCCCTCAGTCCAGCCTCTCTCAGCCTATTGCGGACAGTCTGAGCACTGATGGAGGGATTGTGCGTTCCTGGTGTAACTCGGGCAGTTGTTGCCATCCTGTACCTGTCCCCGCAGGTGTGATGTTCGGATGTACCGATCCTGTGCAGGTAATTTATCGAACAATATTTACATGAGTTTTGGGGAAGGTGCGTGTGTACATGCGTGTCCCACCCCATGATGTTCTTTCCTAACATGCTTAAGGGACTCTTCATTTAACATGATAAGTCAATACTTTGTAGAAGCACCTTTGGCGGCCATTACAGCTGTGAGTCTTTTTGGGTTTGTCTCGAAGAGCTTTGCACACCTGGATTGTACAATATTTACCCATTATTCTTCAATCAATTCTTCAAGCTCTTGATTGTTGACCATTGCTAGACAGTCATTTACATTTTAAAATGCATTTTCAAGCAGATTTCAGTGAAAACTAACTGGGCCACTCAGGAACATTCAATGTCGTCTTGGTAAGCAACTCCAGTGTAGATTTGGCCTTGTGTTTTAGGTTATTGTCCTGCTGAAAGGTGATTTTTGTCTCCTAGTATATGTTGGAAAGCAGACTAAACCAAGGTGTTTCTCTAGGAGTTTGCCTGTGCTTTTCTCCATTCGGGTAATTATTTTTTATCCTGAAACTCTGTAGTCCTTTAACGATTACAAGCATACCTGTAACATGATACACCCACCACTACACTTGTAAATATAGAGTGGTACTCGGTAATGTGTTGAATTGGATTAACCCCAAACATAACACTTTGTATTCAGAACAAAAAGTTAATTCTTTGGCACATTTTTTGCAGTATTACTTTTGTGCTTTGTTGCAAACAGAATGCATGTTTTTGAATATTTTTTATTCTGTACAGGCTTCCTTTTCACTGTCATTTATGTTAGTATTGTGGAGTACCTACATTGTTGATCCATTCTCAGTTTTCTCATATCACAACCATTAAACTCTAACTGTTTTAAAATCACCATTGGCCTTATGGTGAAATGCCTGAACAGTTTCCTTACTCTCTGGCAACTGAGTTAGGAAGGACACCTGTATCTTTGTAGTGACTGGTTGTATTGATACACCTTCCAAAGCCTAATGAATAACTTCACCATACTCAAAGGGATATTTGCATCTGCCAATCGATGCCCATCTTTGCGAGGCATTGAAAAACCTTACTGGTCTTTGTGGTTGAATCTGTGCTTGAAAATCACTACTCGATTGTGGGACCTTACAATTATTGTCACGATTTTCTTCCTGGGAAGGAGAGGCGGACCAAAATGCAGCGTCGTTGAAGTTCATGGTTCTTTAATAAGAACACTCAAAACATGAACAAACTACAAAACAATAAATGTGAAAACCGTAACAGTCCTAACTGTTTCCTGTCTTTGTGTTTTATGCACCAATCACCCACAAAATACCCAAAGAATATGGCTGCCTAAATATGGTTCCCAATCAGAGAAAACGATAAACACCTGCCTCTGAGAACCACTCTAGGCAATCATAGACTTACCTAGACAACAAAACTGAACACAACCCCATATTCTAATAAACCCCTAGACAAGACGAACACAATAAATCCCCCATGTCACACCCTGACCTAACCAAAATAATAAAGAAAACAAAGATAACTAAGGCCAGGGCGTGACGATTATCTGTATATGTGTGGAGTACAGAGATGAGGTAGTTATAAAAACACAATGAGTCCATGCAACTTATTATGTGAGTTGTGAAGGCCATTTTCACGCCTTAACTTATTTAGGCTTGCCATAAGAAAGAGGTTGAATACTTATTGACTCGAGAAATTTCAGGTTTACATTTGATATTAATCTCAAATGTTCTACAAACAAACCCACTTTCACATTGAGGTATTGTGTGTGGATCTGTGACACAATATCTAAATGTCATCAATTTAAATTCCCGGCTGTAACACAACAAAATGTGGAAAAAGGAAAGGAGGGAAGGCAGTCTCTGACAGAAGTCTTGCCAATGCCATATGTTATTTTCATCCCTCCTTGTCAGTGTGTCCTTGGCAGATAGTTAATTTAATTAATGTTAGCAATCAGTGACTAACTAATTGATGTTTTGTTTGTGATTGCGCTCCCTCTGTCACTCTTTCAAGTGCCAGGGAGTCGATCTGAGTCACCCTCTCCTTGTTTGTTCAATGGCTAAAAATCACAAGGCCGTTACCAAAGTAACACAGTGAAAATATGTCCTTGCCTTAAACAGTTTTGAGTAGGCCTTCCGGGCTGGACTGTAAGTGTACTGGAAATGAGTTCATGCTGTTCATAATGTCTCACAGAGGAGCTGGGTACTGGGGGTTTTGATGCTTGCTAGCTGACGCTGGAACTGGAGTCCTGTAATTCACAAATAATGATAGAGCATGAAGTAGTCTTGAATGGCACATTTTCCCCCCAGAGTACTTATTTTCTTTATTTTACAATAGCTGTATCCTCAATTCCACAGTAGAGGTGTTGCTAGACTGTCAGAGATCGCTGCCGGTGGCCACTACTTACAGCTAGGGTTGCACATTTTGGGGAATATTCAGAGGTGGAAACTTTCCGTGGGAATTTACGGAAATATATGCACATTAATATTAGTACCATTTAAATGTAGTTTTTTTTGCATTGGATATATTTACCGAATCATAAACATCTTACCTGATCATAAGTAGATATAATTGCAAATGATTAAATCCTTCCAATAGAAAAAAACAACTATTTAGTCAACTCATTTTAATTCAAGTTAAATTTGTGACTCTTCACACGGGATGATTTCACTGAACAACAAAAGGGAATATTGAATGATCCCCAATGATCCATCGCTTCTCCCAAAAACGTTTTCAACATACATCTGTAAAATGATAGTCCAGAAACTAAAGGGGAAAGAGCCTCAGATCCACAAAGTCCCTTCCACCAGGTTGCTGATGAGATATATTGGCACGACTGCCACATTGCATCTACATCCTAAAGCCCTTGCTTGGAAGTGTACTTCGACAGACTGCCAAGAACTTTGGCTATTGCTATAGGTTTAAGGAGTTTCAGGCTGCTTACCACTCTCTCCCAAAATACATCATCCAGTAGGATCCTCTTGATGGGGAAGTCCATATCGGCAGACTGTTGATGGGTGGAGATAATGTAGTTAATTACTCCTTGTCCATGAACGTTCAACGACCCATCAGAGATGATTGCAATAATCTGCTTTCTCTCTGATTTGCTTGACCTTCACTTGAACTCTGCATCCAGCAAATTAGTAGATAAAGCATGTCTGGTTGGAGGGGTGTATGCTGGGCGAAGACATTCAGAAATCTCTTCTAATACACATTGCCTGTGAGCATCAGAGATGAACCAGTTGCATACACAGCTCGAGCAAGACATTAATCAGATTTTCTCTGACAGCGTTCCTCCATTGAGTAAAAAAAAACTTCGGATTCCAGGAGGACCATGAGCCTGTTGCTATCAATAAGGTGTCTGATTATTTTCACCTCGAATAGAACTTTTGTCAGAGGTTGCTTGTTGTGAGCGCTGAGGGAACTTTATGCGCTTGGCCAGATTCTGCATCTTTGTTGCATTTTTCACATATGATTTAGCATTAGTTGCTGTGTACATTTGCAAATGTACACAGCTTTTCCTTCTACATTAGTTGCTGTGAAATGTCTCCACGTGTCAGTGCCCGTGGCATTTTCCTGTAAAGATAAGAAAACAAATGAGTAAAAAAAAAAAATACAATTCCATGTACAGATAAATAGTTAAGGAGTTAGATTAAGCGACTCATTTGTAAGAAATGTTTTAAAATGAAATGTATGGAAACAGGTGAATTAACACTCAATTAGCAGGCTCAAGCAAGCTAAAACCCACATGGTAGCAAAAACTAACCAGCAGAAATTTGTTAACAAGTTATAAATGATTTAAACACACTTTGCTCTAGGCTACTATTTACTTGTTAACAAAAAATATTGTATGTCGTATAAAATATATTCACCCCACCCAGTATTGTAATCAAAACATACCAGAAAGCATGTAGTCCTTGGCTTAGACAGTGTAGTAGTGTGGGCTCAATAGCATCTCATTCCTGTGCAAGATCTTGAGAATCAGCTGTACATGTGATGGAGTGCACTGTGCATGCAAAGGGTTGCAATTCCATTGAATTGGGGATAGTTTAACCATAACATGCCATAAGACCTAGAATTGCCTTAGGTGTATCCCACAAAAAAAGGTTGACTGATATAAACTAACATTTTTTATGAATTTAAGCAAAATTCCCGGTCTTAACCTCCCCATGAAAAATGTCCTGAGATTTCCCGGAAGGTTTCCGACTCTTTGCAGCCCTACTTAGTGACTATAGAACGTCTGCCTTGGATTTCTTCACATTTTGTGTTCCAAACTGGGATTCAAATGGATTTCATTGTCATTTACTGTCAATGATCTACACAAAATACTGTCAAACTAAGAAATTCTATTAAAAAAAAGATGAATACAAAATAACTGTATACCTTGATTTAGATAAGAATTCACCCCCGAGTCAATACATGTTAGAAACGCCTGATTTATAGATGTGAGTCTTCATGGGTAAGTCTCAGAAGAGCTTTGCACACCTGTATTGTGATTTATTTGCCCATTATTCTTTAAATTATTCAAGCTCTGTCAAGGTGTTGGATCATGGCTAAACAGCAATTATACAGTATTTGTTTTTTATTCTGTGCCTTGTGTACTTTTGAATGTTTCGGAATATTTTTATTCTGTATATTTGTGTTCTTTTCACTCTGTCATTTAGGTCATTATTATGGAGTCACTACAATGTTGTTGATCCATCTTAAGTTTTCTCCCATCACAGCTATTGAACTCTAGCTGTTTTAAAATCACCAAAGGCCTCGTGGCATCCCTAAGCCGGTTTCCTTCCTGTCCTGCAGCTCAGTTCAGAGGGATGACTGCATCTTTTATGTGTCAGGGTGGTTTAATGCATCATCCACAACATAACTATTAACTTGACCATGCTTAAAGATACAGTGCATTCGGAAAGTTTTCAGACCCCTTGACATTTTCCATATTTTGTTACTTTACAGCCTTATTCTAAAATTGATAGTTTTTTTCCTCATCAATCTACACACAATTCCCCATAATGACAAAGCAAAAATAGGTTTTTAGAAATGTTGGCAAATGTATTGAAAATAAATAACTATCACATTTACATAAGTATTCAGACCCTTTACTCAGTACTTTGTTGAAGCTCCTTTGACCAGCGACTACAGCCTCGAGTATTGGGTATGACGCTACAAGCTTGGCACACCTGTATTTGGGGAGTTTCTCCCATTCTTCTCTGCAGATCCTCTCAAGCTCTGTCAGGTTGGATGAGGAGCGTCGCTGCACAGCTATTTTCAGGTCTCTCCAGAGATATTCAATTGGGTTCAAGTCCGGGCTCTGGCTGGGGCCACTCAAGGACATTGAGTCTTGTCCCGAGCCACTCCTGCATTGTCTTGGCTGTGTGCTTAGGTTTGTTGTCCTGCTGGAAGATGAACCTTTGCCCCAGTCTGAGGTCCTGAGCACTCTGGAGCAGGTTTTCATCAAGGATCTCTCTGTACTGTGTTCTGTACATCTTTCCCTCGATCTTGACTAGTCTCCCAGTCCCTGCTGCATCAGACCAGAGAATCTTGTTTCTCATGGTCAGAGTCATTTAGGTGCCTTTTGACAAACTCCACTTGCATTGGGCCATAGTAGGCTATTTCCTACTTGCAGAATAGGCCATTTCCTACTTGCACTGTATGTGAAACAGTCTCTTGAGTTAGCAATTTATAGATTTTCTAAAATGCTATTCTCCCTACTTGAACTTGTCCTCAAGTAATACCTCCCTAAAATAATGTTGTCCTCAAGTAATACCTTCCTAAAATAATGTTGACCTCAACTCCACAATACCACAACAGCAAGGCAGACCAAACTCATAGACACACCAGTAAAATCAAGGCGTTGACTGTTTTTACAGTATCTACCCTGTCAGTTTGTCTAGGTGTAATCTGTGTTCCGGAAACCAGTCCTCTGATAATCTACCCGGTGAGTTTGAAGGTTTTTTGTACTCAGTTAGTTGGCTTCTCTGTGTTTATGTCGAACCCTTCTGTTCTGTGTGTGTCTTACAGGTGCAGTCTGACTGATCCACTGGAGACCACCTTTTTGGGAGGTAGACAAGGACCAAGCAGTGGAGCACGTCTGAGGCTTTCAGACCCAGGGCTAGCCGAGCTAGCGAGTTGCTGCCAAAAAAAGCACGGAGAGAGAGCCTGAAAACAGTTTGCCTGGGTGGCAGCATCACATCTGGAAAATGGCCCACCTGGGAGGCAGTCAAAACCAGAAGGCTGCATGCTTGGGGGTCAGTCACTTACATTAAACAGCACAGCGGCAAGTCTGAATGGTTTGGGGACCCTGAGAGCAGCGCGCTGCCTTAGGGGCTGAGAGGGACTGAAAGGGGAGCCAATTATCAGCCGATAATAGCCCGCCAGGTGGCAAAGGCTGTAAGAAGAACAGTAAGACCCAGCAGAGCGAGGGTGAGAAGAACAATCCACAGGTGAGTTCTCTGGTTCCTTCCCACTCGGCCCCTTCTCTCCGCCTTATGATGCAGTGGGTGAAACAACAGGAGTAGTAAGGCTGGGCCTGATTGGATAGCTCAGAGCTTCAGCTCTTTTATATCCATATCTGCACATTGAATTTGAGAAGGCAAGGTTATCAAGGCTTAAGGTATAGATTTAGGGTGCTCTTAAGGTGGTCTTGAGTCAAGGAATTGTTCTAAATGCGGTCGACTAACTTATTTCCCAACATGAGTAACCTGAGTAAACCAGTCCACTGCCTCTCGTGTGTTGTCTGGCTGTGGCGTTAATCCACTGGAAGCTCCGTGTACCTCTGACCTTTTTGATTGGCTAATCCTCCGTGACCCGCCAGGTGGCGTGAGGGTTTCTGGGGGAGAGAGTCGAAGTGGAGGAGGGAGCTAGACTGTCAGAGATCGAAGTGACTGATCCAACTGAACAGGGCCCATGTTAAAAAAGCATCTCGGCGTAGGAGTGCTGATGGAGGATCAGGTCCTCCTTCGGGCCGAGCCCTTTTCTGTATGCCTTTTTAACACGACTGTGCTAGTGCACTCCGGATTGTTTGACTGTGGGGCTATGGCTATATCCCACTGCTGACACCAATGTGGCACATTTGGTGTGGACACACCTCGGGGTTGATGTTTGACTGTTGTGCTTCATACTCTAAGATGAGGATCTCCCTCCCTGTGTGTTTAGCTCAAATAAGTCTGGATCAAACAGATCTCATGTCCCCTTTTGATCCCCTTGATCTAATGTCTTCCATTATGATGCCTGAGGGGTAAAGTCAGGATTGAACCAGTCCCTGTGTTTCAATGGGATTCTGGGTTAGGAACGTAGCTCAATACCGAAAGTGCTGATATTTGTTCTGTTTCACACATATACAGGTATGTAACAAGTGTGTTTTGTTGCACATCCCCCTCCCCTCCCCACCCCAGCGGACAGCGGGGTCACGGCCAGGGACACTGTAGCAATTAAGGTTTTAGGCCTTTGCTCACGGGCAGATGGACAGATGTTTTTCACCTAGTCGGCTCGGGAATTCGAACCAGCAACCTTCTGGCCCAACGCTCTAACCGCTAGGCTACCTGCCGCTCCCAAGGCTCCATTCTTTATTTGACATAAACAATGCTATTTCCATATTCCTCATCGTGTGACAAAACACTCGTATCTTTGACCCCGTCCTCAGGGACCCCCCCCCTTTTTTTTCTCTCAGCATTCCCTACTCCCTCTACTGTGAAAATGTCACTTGTAATAACTTCTATTGATAATCGTCTCACGCATCATACCAGCACCAGAACACCTTCCCCTTTCCTGCACTTTGTGTTGCCATGGTAATGTCCTCCCTTCCCTGCACATGCTGCACGGGAACAGCTGAGCAACAGGTTGATGTATAGAAACCAGAACCCCAGGCCGACCAATCAGAGGCTGCTGCCGTGGAGTGTTCTCCTTACTGAACTTGTGGAAGCTATGCGTTTGTGTGAGTGTTGGTGTGCGTACTAGCATGCGTGCGTTTGTGTGTGCTCTGTACGATACTTGTTCGTATCGTGGCAAGGAAACAAAACATGAAGCGAATGTAACTTCATTAGGAAAACAGCCCTGATGTTGGAAACAAACACCATTATGTTGTCATCCAGAGTCACATGTATTTATTTTCCAAGCTATAGCACACTATTTTACAGGCAGCAGGTTTTTAAAGGACCAAGAGTGCTTCCTGTTTACATTTTTGCCATGTAAAAAAAATATTGTAACACTGGTATTGTCAAAACCGGTGTGTGTGCCTGCGTGCCTCCCTCCCTCCCTGCCTGCTGAAGCTCAGCGTGTGTCCAGACTGCAGAGTGCAAACAGAGTTGAAGGTAGTTGCTTTCATCATGCAGATCAATATGTTACCAGTCAGAGACGACGCGCAAGGTCGGCTGGAGAATCTATGACTCTTGCCTATAGCCCTATAACTAGTATTGCCACGATACCAGCATTTTGACTTGAATACCGATACCAGGTTTATTATCTCAATACCAAAACGAGACCACACAAAAAAGAAGGCTCATTAGCCAAAGCCAGAATGGCAGATACTCAGCTACTGCTCTGTCATTACATTTGAAACAAAATGTTTATGCATTATTTGAATCAATTCTACAATAAATGTTACTTAGGTAAAAATCTATCAAATTACAAAACAGCATAATGGTAATCATTTATTTGACTAAATACTTTTTTGCCCCACTGTTGCTATGTGTCATAATGTAAAATAACCCTAATTTATAAGGCAGTTCTTATTTGATTAATAGTGGACTTTGCGATTAGCCTTCAAAATAAAAGTAAGGCATAATTCTACTATTTGCTAATACTTACAAGGATTCTTAAATCATTGCTAAGAATAATGAAAATGACTGCAATTTTTACTGGTCATTGTTTTCAGGCTGGTTGTATTGGTGCTAGCTAGGTACCAAGCTAAAGCTAGCTACCCCAGGAGTAGCGGTCTATCGAATGATGACCAACACGGTATTGTAAACACACAGGTGTTTGCTGACATTTTTATACATATTTGACAGTGCTACTGTATCTTTTTTTTGACATGCATAGACCCAAACGGCGGCTCCATAGTGTATGTCGTGAAGCTAATAGCAGTGAAGCAATTACTGTGTAACTCCGGTAGGGCAACATCGGAAAAATGGCTCACTTTGTGTTAACCGGTGCTCGACCAGTCGGCGAAAGCCAACATCACCCACGACAGAGAACGGTTGATTGTCAAGGGCAATGAGTTTCATTATCCTGGCTTTAATGGATTTCACCTTTGTTGTCTCGCTGAAATTTTGCTACTCTTTCAAATGACTGCTCAACTTATTGACTGCTCGATCCACACAGCAGACATTGTGGGCTTGCTTAGGAATGCTGTGTTGCACGTGTAGCGCAACATTTTACGTGGTGTCATTATATCATGTACCTTATTTATATAGGTATGCACGTCAGCTTTGAAATTGGTTTTGCACATCAAGCATTAAACTAGATATCGGCCTATAATGATGTTGGCATTTTTAGCTAATATCGGCCGATTCCGATATGTTCACTGACTATATCGTGCAGTATGTACGTACAGTCACTGTGGAGACGATGTCACCGATGCACTTATTGATGAATCCAGTGACTGATGTGGTGTACTCCTCAATGCCATTGGAAGAATCCCAGAGCATATTCCAGTCTGTTCTAGCAAAACAGTCCTGTGGCTTAGCATCTGCTTCATCTGGCCACTTTTTTTATTGACCGAGTCACTGGTGCTTCCTGCTTAAATTTTTGCTTGTACGTAGGAATCAGAAGGATAGAATTATGGTGAAATTTGCCGAATGGAGGGAGAGCTTTGTACGCGTCTCTGTGTGTGGAGTAAAGGTGGTCTAGAGTTTTTTTTTTTTTTTTTTTAAATCTTTTTTTTCTCTGGTTGCACATTTAACTTGCTGGGAGAAATTAGGTAAAACTGATTTGTTTCCCTGCATTAATGTCCCTGGCAACTAGGAGCGCCACCTGGATGAGCGTTTTCCTGTTTGCTTATGGCGATATACAGCTCATTGAGTGCGGTCTTAGTGCCAGCATCGGTCTGTGGTGGTATGGATCATCTTGCATTGGATAGTGTTCTAGCCTGTATGGACATTGTTTTGCGAACAGTAATGAACAGTGTCAACATTTCTACATGCTGTGTTGCATTATTCAAGTGTGTAAACTTCTGTGAAGCATGCATGGGGTCTTGGGAGCAATTGCAGCTCAGACAGCTCTAGAAATGAATAAGTAAGTGGATGCTTTTGCTCTTCACCCTATAAAAGGGCTGTGCTGATAGACTTAATCCGCTCAATCACTTGAGACACATTTGTCAGCAGTACTGAATGTATCAGCCCAGTCCATATTTGGTTGAGTAGGGTGTTCTGGGGAAGGAATGTGACAGCCTGCCTTGTGCCAGATGGAGATGGATGTGGGGGCCTTGTGGTTTGGGAAAAGAGGGCATGGTCTCCAACTTTTTAACTCTCCTACCCTACCCAGGCTACCTCCCTGTATATTAGATACGCTGAGTGTTTTCTGTAGGGGGAGTGGGTGGATGTAGGACGAGGCATCATGGAGGCGCCAGTGAGGTGTAGACTGCTCCCAGATGGCCTGCATCAGGTTTTGAGATCAAAACATTCTTAACACTTCATAAATCCCACCTGGGGCCTACTGCCCTGCTGCTGGTGGGGAGTTCCAGGCCAGACGCACTCTGTAACACTCCGGAACCCTGCGGAACGTTCCGCCCACCACACCACTGCTCTGGAATAATACTGACTAGCCCTGGTCGTGGCCGCGGCCACGAGAACTGGGTTGTTCCACAGGTAGACCTACAGTATTGATAAAGTATACCTTCATGCTCCATCACAACCTTTGCCCTGTTGTCAGTCAGATTCCGGATTTAAAGGAACAATTCACACACAAATGAATGTTTTTAAATGTTTTATTGATGTTGTTGCTCAGGCCCTGAAAGTGGTCAAATGTTTGAGATGACTCTGTGGCATGACCCATGCCATCTGTTGTATAGATGTAGCTGGATGTCTTATGTCATCATTTCGGGTGGTGCCTTTCTTTCCCATTTATTTGGGATTGAGGCTTATAGCTGGATATACACAACAGATGGTCTGGGACTCATCTCGACATTTTGACCATATTTGAGATCCTAAAACGCCTGAAAAACACGTTGATTTTGGAGGTGTACTATCCTTTTAAGGAGCCATAAAGGGACTTGAGATGCTCACGGGGAAGTCCAGCGAATGTAAGCCTCACGTGGCAGGCTTCAATGCTCTGTCGACTTGTCAGACAGACGGCTGGATGCATGGAGAACAAGAATTCACACCTGCACAGTATATGAAGTCAGAAAGCAGCATGTACAGTATATCAAGTCTGAAAGCAGCCCACATTTTAATAACAGGCCTGGTCTGCTTAGCACCAGCCAACAGGTCTGCCTTACTATTCCCTCCAAGCTCCAGTTCCATACACATCACACATGATAAACTTCAGCTTCAAGTTAGGAAGTCTGCAGTTGATGTCCAGTTGTTGTGTCCACAGAACTAGAACTATTCCACAATTGTAATGACATGCAGAACCCCCCCCCCCAAAACATACAAAATTGGCAATGCCTTTCCTGAAGTCAAAGCTAAACAATCAACACTGTTTTATTCCCTTGGTCATCACTGTACATCATTACGCGCACAATTGAACAGCAGCGTATGTACTACAGTCTTTTTTGTTATGTCACTGGATGCTCAACACCTCTTTAAAAAAAAAATACAAATAGAACAACAAATGCGCCTGGGGCGACCAGTGACAGTTTTTTTGTGGGTTTTTTTACCTTCGCGGATCTCCACTTTTAAATGCCTTTTTTAGTAATGTCTCAGCTTTATACAGTAAATAAAGTTTGATTGATACCGATACAAAGGCCTGTCTACTAACCTGTCCTTAATTATCACTGATAAATACTGATAGAAATGAATATATTGTCTGTTCTTTAACCCATTTGGAATGCCTTAACTTGTTGTGTTAGTTTATTAAAAAAGGTTGAGTACTCAACTACAAATATATATATATACACACACACACACACACACACACACACATTCCACCTCTGCCAATCTGTGTGGATGAGATATGGAAGGCAGACCAAGTGCAGTAGAGAATCTTAGACATGGTTAGGCTCACGTCAACACTCTGACTGGACCTGGGTGTTAGAGGTGTGTATGGGTCAAGTTTGAGTGGTGGTTCTGTTTTTTTTTTTCTTCTCCGAGACCTGAGAGAGAGACCATGGTTTTTAAAAAATCTATTCACCGTTAAAGGGTTTCTTTCACATGCAAGGTTAGCTCCGAGGTCTGGTGTGCTTTCTGCTTCCCATACTGGAACTTGGGTGTCTCCTCACACACCTATCCCCATATTCCTGCCGTTATTGCTTTTGCAATCACTGTGTACCCTTAGGGTCTTTCATGTTCATTGATATTGTAGGGGGGGGCTTGGTTTTACAGGGGCCCTAAAGAAGGCCAGTGCCGTCTCACCTTTTTGAAGTACATTGTTCGCAGTCACGCAAGATTATCGCTAAAAGGAAACCAGAGACCCTCCACCACCCCACCTCTGCCCCTTCTCTCCCAGTCACCTCTCCCTGGAGAACAATACAGGTATCTACCGTAGACCCTGTCTGCATCCTAAATTGCACCCAAGTTCCTATATAGTGCACTACTTTTGACTAAAGCTCTATGGGCCCTGATCCAAAGAAGTGCACTATAAAGGGATTAGGGTGCCATTTAGGACCCAGGCCCATCTGTCACTCCCCATAGGTATGCTCTGTGTTGCTATTTTAACACTGCGGCCTTTCTGAAGCATTCATTACAGTAACAACCGTATCTTATGCGATTTCGCAGCACGTTCAACAGTCCAGCTTCCTTTTTCACGAGAGAGGGAGGGAGAGGTTTCATTTCCCTTCTCAGCAGCAACATTGATCTCCATCGCTGGTTGGTGTATATGAAACAATCACATTTTTTGATGGTTTACTGTGAACACTGGAATGCAAATTCAGTCAGCCTCACTGCAAAGGGAAGTGTGCACGCGCATCTGTGTGTAGCACTCTCACCTTGGGCTCCTGCTCTTACCTGAGTGCTTGTGGCTCAGGGCCCGCTTTTGTCACAGTCTCAAACAAACACAGTACACACAGACACTCTGGTTGCAGCTAGGGGAAGAGGATTCCCTGTGCTGTTTGTTTTGGGTGGTGACGCAGCCAGGCAGGGGTTTTGGGCATGCCCGTTCATAAAAACTGCCAGGCATGCAGGCTGAGTGGACTGACTACCCGCCAAACCAACCCCTTGGCCAGGGCAGCTGCCTGGGAAGTCATTGCTCCTGTTCGGTAGGTATTAATGTGACGAGTATGCTTCATCAGAATTAACACTAGACTTCCCACTTGTGGCTCAACGCACGCATGCAGGAATGCGCACACACATTCGATCACACACACAAACGTGTACCTGTGAGGAAGCACCTGGTAGAAGTAGCTAGGTCTTTATGTCCTATGATTTTGATTGAATCGAGACCCTGTTTTTAGGCAGACCAGCAAAACACAGGGCCAAAAACAGCACCTACACGCGATGTACAGTAGATGTAAAGTATGAAGATAGCTGGTGCTTAAGCCACAGACTTCCCACCATGAGCAGATGGCTGCACCACATAAGGCTTTGCATTACCATTCTACACCCCCCCCACCACACACACACACACACACATGCACACCCACTCTAATATAGCTCGACATATAGAACATGACTGCCTTCTGGTTATAGAGAAGAAAGAGAAGGGGGGGAGGGGGATATGATGAAAGTAGAACTTCCATCTTTTATAGAGTGTTGATGTGAGTGGTTCCACTCCCTCTAACCCCCCCTCGATCCTCGCTTAGGAGGCCATGCATCTGCCGTTTTTACAATCAAGACCCCTTCTTCTGCTTCTCGTCCACCCTGCCGCCTCCTTATCTCATGTAACATTTACATTTGAGTCATTTGACAGATGCTCTTATCCAGGGCGACTTATCTCCTTTTCTTTTCCTTTCCGCACCGGGGAACAAATCCTCCGTGTTTCTATTAGATGGTTTTGGACAAAGAGTTGCTCTCGGAGCTGAGCAACCAGCGACAGTTAATAGGATAACGTATATCATTTGAGTCGGCTCACATCCATGACTATTCACTTGTACATATCCATTTTACATGTTTGAAGATAAAATACTGCAGTTATTGATCGTACATCTTTAGAAATCAGTGATTCTGCCAGTTTTTTGGGGGGCACATTCTTACAGTTCTGTGAATAATCTTTATTTGCACAGCCGGCTCATTTGGTAGTGTGTTCTACGTCACTATGAACATGTTATGATATTGGGCATGCTACAATTATATTTCATACAGGTATGATAATGCAAAATTGATCTAATAAAGACCCTATTGAGTTACATAACATTCAAAAAAGTTATTTAACTAGGCAAGTCAGCTAGCTAGCATTAAACTTATCTCATGAAAAAACAATCAATCATAATCACTGGTTAACTACACATGGTTGATATTACTAGATATTATCTAGCGTGTCCTGCGTTGCATATAATCTGACTGAGCATACAAGTATCTGACTGAGCGGTGGTAGGCAGAATTAAGCACGTAAACATGAATTCAAACAGCACTTTCATGCGTTTTGCGAGCAGCTCTAAATTGTGCGTCAAGCATTGCGCAGTTTATGACTTAAAGCCTATCAACTCCCGAGATGAGGCTGGTGTAACCGAAGTGAAATAGCTAGCTAGTTAATAGCTAATAGCGTTTCGAACGTCCCTCTCTCTGAGCCTTCTAGGAGTTTTTCCCAAGGTACTAGAAGTTTGCATCCTGTAGCTCCAACTCCAAAAAGTTCTGGGACACTGAAGTCCATGGAGAACAAGAGCACCTCCTCCCAGCTGACCACTGCACTGAGGCTAGGTAACACGGTCACCACTGATAAATCCATGATTATCGAAAACTTCAATAAGCATTTCTCAACGGCTGGCCATGCCTTCCGCCTGGCTACTTCAACCTCGGCCAACAGCTCCGCCCCCCCCGCAGCTCCTCGCCCAAGCCTCTCCAGGTTCTCCTTTACCCAAATCCAGATGGCAGATGTTCTGAAAGAGCTGCAAAACCTGGACCCGTACAAATCAGCTGGGCTTGACAATCTGGACCCTCTATTTCTGAAACTATCTGCCACCATTGTCGCAACCCCTATTACCAGCCTGTTCAACCTCTCTTTCATATTGTCTGAGATCCCCAAGGATTGGAAAGCTGCCGCAGTCATCTCCCTCTTCAAAGGGGGAGACACCCTGGACCCAAACTGTTACAGACCTATATCCATCCTGCCCTGCCTATCTAAGGTCTTCGAAAGCCAAGTCAACAAACAGGTCACTGACCATCTCGAATCCCACCGTACCTTCTCCGCTGTGCAATCTGGTTTCCGAGCCGGTCACGGGTGCACCTCAGCCACACCCAAGGTACTAAACGATATCATAACCGCCATCGATAAAAGACAGTACTGTGCAGCCGTCTTCATCGACCTTGCCAAGGCTTTCGACTCTGTCAATCACCATATTCTTATCGGCAGACTCAGTAGCCTCGGTTTTTCGGATGACTGCCTTGCCTGGTTCACCAATTACTTTGCAGACAGAGTTCAGTGTGTCAAATCGGAGGGCATGCTGTCCGGTCCTCTGGCAGTCTCTATGGGGGTGCCACAGGGTTCAATTCTCGGGCCGACTCTTTTCTCTGTGTATATCAATGATGTTGCTCTTGCTGCGGGCGACTCCCTGATCCACCTCTACGCAGACGACACCATTCTATATACTTTCGGCCCGTCTTTGGACACTGTGCTATCTAACCTCCAAACAAGCTTCAATGCCATACAACACTCCTTCCGTGGCCTCCAACTGCTCTTAAACGCTAGTAAAACCAAATGCATGCTTTTCAATCGGTCGCTGCCTGCACCCGCATGCCCGACTAGCATCAACACCCTGCATGGTTCCGACCTAGAATATGTGGACGTCTATAAGTATCTAGGTGTCTGGCTAGACTGCAAACTCTCCTTCCAGACTCATATCAAACATCTCCAATCGAAAATCAAATCAAGAGTCGGCTTTCTATTCCGCAACAAAGCCTCCTTCACTCACGCCGCCAAGCTTACCCTAGTAAAACTGACTATCCTACCGATCCTCGACTTCGGCGATGTCATCTACAAAATGGCTTCCAACACTCTACTCAGCAAACTGGATGCAGTCTATCACAGTGCCATCCGTTTTGTCACTAAAGCACCTTATACCACCCACCACTGCGACTTGTATGCTCTAGTCGGCTGGCCCTCGCTACATATTCGTCGCCAGACCCACTGGCTCCAGGTCATCTACAAGTCCATGCTAGGTAAAGCTCCGCCTTATCTCAGCTCACTGGTCACGATGGCAACACCCATCCGTAGCACGCGCTCCAGCAGGTGTATCTCACTGATCATCCCTAAAGCCAACACCTCATTTGGCCGCCTTTCGTTCCAGTACTCTGCTGCCTGTGACTGGAACGAATTGCAAAAATCGCTGAAGTTGGAGACTTATCTCCCTCACCAACTTCAAACATCAGCTATCTGAGCAGCTAACCGATCGCTGCAGCTGTACATAGTCTATTGGTATATAGCCCACCCTTTTCACCTACCTCATCCCCATACTGTTTTTATTTATTTACTTTTCTGCTCTTTTGCACACCAATATCTCTACCTGTACATGACCATCTGATCATTCATCACTCCAGTGTTAATCTGCAAAATTGTAATTATTTGCCTACCTCGTGCCTTTTGCACACATTGTATATAGACTCCCCCTTTGTTTTCTACTGTGTTATTGACTTGTTAATTGTTTACTCCATGTGTAACTCTTTGTTGTCTGCTCACACTGCTATGCTTTATCTTGGCCAGGTCGCAGTTGCAAATGAGAACTTGTTCTCAACTAGCCTACCTGGTTAAATAAAGGACTGCGGCAGCTTTCCAATCCTTGGGGATCTCAGACGATATGAAAGAGAGGTTGAACAGGCTGGTAATAGGGGTTGCGACAATGGCGGCGGATAGTTGCGACAATGGCGGCGGATAGAAATAGAGGGTCCAGATTGTCAAGCCCAGCTGATTTGTACGGGTCCAGGTTTTGCAGCTCTTTCAGAACATCTGCTATCTGGATTTGGGTAAAGGAGAACCTGGAGAGGCTTGGGCGAGTAGCTGCGGGGGGGGGGGGGCGGAGCTGTTGGCCGAGGTTGGAGTAGCCAGGCGGAAGGCATGGCCAGCCGTTGAGAATTGCTTGTTGAAGTTTTCGATAATCATGGGTTTATCGGTGGTGACCGTGTTACCTAGCCTCAGTGCAGTGGGCAGCTGGGAAGAGCTGCAGCTGGGAGGAGGTGCTCTTGTTCTCCAGAACTTTTTGGAGTTGGAGCTACAGGATGCAAACTTCTGCTGAAGAAGCTGGCCTTAGCTTTCCTGACTGACTGCGTGTATTGGTTCCTGACTTCCCTGAACAGTTGCATATCGCGAGGACTATTCGATGCTATTGCAGTCCGCCACAGGATGTTTTTGTGCTGGTCGAGGGCAGTCGGGTCTGGAGTGAACCAAGGGCTATATCTGTTCTTAGTTCTGCATTTTTTGAACGGAGCATGCTTATCTAAAATGGTGAGGAAGTTACTTTTAAAGAATGACCAGGCATCCTCAACTGACGGGATGAGGTCAATGTCCTTCCAGGATACCCGGGCCAGGTCGATTAGAAAGGCCTGCTCACAGAAGTGTTTTAGGGAGAGTTTGACAGTGATGAGGGGTGGTCGTTTGACTGCGGCTCCGTAGCGGATTCAGGCAATGAGGCAGTGATCGCTGAAATCCTGGTTGAAGACAGCGGAGGTGTTTTTGGAGGGCCAGTTGGTCAGGATGACGTCTATGAGGGTGCCCTTGTTTACAGATTTAGGGTTGTACCTGGTGGTTCCTTGATGATTTGTGTGAGATTGAGGGCATCTAGCTTAGATTGTAGGACTGCCGGGGTGTTAAGCATATCCCAGTTTAGGTCACCTAACAGAACAAACTCTGAAGCTAGATGGGGGGCGATCAATTCACAAATGGTGTCCAGGGCACAGCTGGGAGGTGAGGGGGGTCGGTAGCAGGCGGCAACAGTGAGAGACTTATTTCTGGAGAGTCATTTTTTTAATTAGTAGTTCAAACTGTTTGGGTATGGACCTGGAAAGTATGACATTACTTTGCAGGCTATCTCTGCAGTAGACTGCAACTCCTCCCCCTTTGACAGTTCTATCTTGATGGAAAATGTTATAGTTGGGTATGGAAATCTCAGAATTTTTGGTGGCCTTCCTAAGCCAGGATTCAGACACTGCAAGGACATCAGGGTTGGCAGAGTGTGGTAAAGCAGTGAGTAAAACAAACTTAGGGAGGAGGCTTCTGATGTTGACATGCATGAAACCAAGGCTTTTTTGATCACAGAAGTGAACAAAGGAGGGTGCCTGGGGACATGCAGGACCTGGGTTTACCTCCATCACCCGTGGAACAGATGAGGAGTAGTATGAGGGTGCGGCTAAAGGCTATCAAAACTGGTTGCCTAGAGCGTTGGGGACAAATAATTAAAGGAGCAGATTTCTGAGCATGGTAGAATATATTCAGGGCATAATGCGCAGACAGGGGTATGGTGGGGTGCGGGTACAGCGGAGGTAAGTTCAGGCACTGGGGGATGATAAGAGAGGTTGTATCTCTGGACATGCTGGTTGTAATGGGTGAGGTCACCGCATGTGTGGGAGGTGGGACAAAGGAGGTATCAGAGGTATGAAGAGTGGAACTAGGGGCTCCATTGTAAACTAAAACAATGATAACTAACCTGAACAACAGTATACAAGGCATATTGACATTTGAGAGAGACCTGCAGCGAGGCATGAAGTAATCACAGGTGTTGATTGGGAGAGCTAGCTAGAACAACAGGTGAGATGACAAAAGCAGGTAAAATGGCGATGACTAGTCAGAGCGGGTCGGATTAACTACACACAGAGCCTGAGTTCGCGGCTGGGGCCGACAGATAAAAAATAAATAAACCGAATGGAATACCGTGATTTAATGGACAGTCAAGCAGGCATCAGCTATGTAGCCAAGTGATCATAGTGTCCAGGGGGCAGCAGTAGATGGAACAGGGAACCCGCCACTACGTTAGCAGGCGACAAGGCGTTTAAAGTTAGTGGCCCTCCGACGGAGGCCGGTTGAAGGCACAGCGGATGGAGTATTCGTCGGCAGACCAGTCGTGGTGGCGGGGCGCTATGTCGACAGGGAATCCAACCAGATGGCGAAAGAGGTATTGTAGAATTTAGTTTGCTGGCCGGGAGATGCGCCTGGCTCGCGGCTAACTGGTACTAGCTTCACGGCAGTGGCGTTAGCCACTATAGCCAATCGGTAGCAGAGGTGATCCGGTGCCAAGGTCCAGAGTTTACAGCAAGGATCCGGTGGGTTTCGGGTGAACAGCTGAGTAGGCCTGGGAGGTGGGCCTCGGGGATAGCTTCGGTACTGGGTGTCACGGTGAGCTAGCTAGCTGCAAGCTAGCTGTGAAGATCAGAAGTAGTGGTCCAGGGATTACGGCAGGAATCCGGCGTTGTTGTGGAGAGACAGTCCGATACTAGTAGACTGGCGAGTATTATCCAGGCTAAGAACAGGGCTGGTATCTGTGCAGAAGACAAAAGCCGCTAGCAGTGGCTAACAATGACTGAATAGCTAATTAGCTGGTTAGCTTCTGGAGGTTCTTGAATGTGTTCTAAAATTAAAAATAATAGCGATACCGTATCACATTGGGTGAGGCAGGTTACCGGAAGGTATAATCGAATTAAAAATCGAAAAGAGATTGAAATATATATATATATATATATATATATATATATATATATGAAAATTTGTATGTGTATATGTGTGTGTGTGTACAGTGGGGCAAAAAAGTATTTAGTCAGCCACCAATTGTGCAAGTTCTCCCACTTAAAAAGATGAGAGGCCTGTAATTTTCATCATAGGTACACTTCAACTATGACAGACAAAATGAGGAGAAAACCCCAGAAAATCACATTGTAGGATTTTTTATGAATTTATTTGCAAATTATGGTGGAAAATAAGTATTTGGTCAATAACAAAAGTTTATCTCAATACTTTGTTATATACCCTTTGTTGGCAATGACAGAGGTCAAACGTTTTCTGTAAGTCTTCACAAAGTTTTCACACATTCCTCCATGCAGATCTCCTCTAGAGCAGTGGTGTTTTGAGGCTGTTGCTGGGCAACACAGACTTTCAACTCCCTCCAAAGATTTTCTATGGTGTTGAGATCTGGAGACTGGCTAGGCCACTCCAGGACCTTGAAATGCTTCTTACGAAGCCACTCCTTTGTTGCCCGGGCGGTGTGTTTGGGATCATTGTCATGCTGAAAGACCCAGCCACGTTTCATCTTCAATGATCTTGCTGATGGAAGGAGGTTTTCACTCAAAATCTCACGATACATGGCCCCATTCATTCTTTCCTTTACACGGATCAGTCGTCCTGGTCCATTTGCAGAAAACAGCCCCAAAGCATGATGTTTCCACCCCCATGCTTCACAGTAGGTATGGTGTTCTTTGGATGCAACTCAGCATTCTTTGTCCTCCAAACACGACGAGTTGAGTTTTTACCAAAAAGTTATATTTTGGTTTCATCTGACCATATGACATTCTCCCAATCTTCTTCTGGATCATCCAAATTGCTCTCTAGCAAACTTCAGACGGGCCTGGACATGTACTGGCTTAAGCAGGGGGACACGTCTGGCACTGCAGGATTTGAGTCCCTGGCGGCGTAGTGTGTTACTGATGGTAGGCTTTGTTACTTTGGTCCCAGCTCTCTGTAGGTCATTCACTAGGTCCCCCCGTGTGGTTCTGGGATTTTTGCTCACCGTTCTTGTGATCATTTTGACCCCACGGGGTGAGATCTTGCGTGGAGCCCCAGATCGAGGGCGATTATCAATGGTCTTGTATGTCTTCCATTTCCTAATAATTGCTCCCACAGTTGATTTCTTCAAACCAAGCTGCTTACCTATTGCAGATTCAGTCTTCCCAGCCTGGTACAGGTCTACAATTTTGTTTCTGGTGTCCTTTGACAGCTCTTTGGTCTTGGCCATAGTGGAGTTGAATGTGACTGTTTTGAGGTTGTGGACAGGTGTCTTTTATACAGATAACAAGTTCAACCAGGTGCCATTAATACAGTTAACAAGTGGAGGACAGAGGAGCCTCTTAAAGAAGTTGTTACAGGTCTGTGATAGCCAGAAATCTTGCTTTTTTGTAGGTGACGAAATACTTATTTTCCACCATTTGCAAATTCATTCATAAAAAATCCTACAATGTGATTTTCTGGATTTTTTTTCTTCTCATTTTGTCTCTCATAGTTGAAGGGTACCTATGATGAAAATTACAGGCCTCATCTTTTTAAGTGGGAGAACTTGCACAATTGGTGGCTGACTAAATACTTTTTTGTGTGTGTGTGTGTGTGTGTGTGTGTGTGTGTGTGTGTGTGTGTGTGTGTGTGTGTGTGTGTGTGTGTGTGTGAGCAGTAGAGTAAGACACACAGAGAATGCAATTAAGCAGGAGAGAAAAGAGAAAAACGAGTTATTAATCAAGTCAGAAAGATCAGCAGCCAGAAAATGTATGACATTTCTGCCTTGGTAATACTCAGTAGACTAAATTTCCCTGCCCCGAGGCATGTACACCGAAAGATTAGTAATTCTCTCAGCAATAAATCACAGCATAGTAATTGAGAGAAGCAAGAAATGTGAACAGAAGAGACATGTAAAGGCTAGGGATTAGTAAAAAGAATATAAAATAATTGAGAAACAATAGCTAGAAAGACTAGTGTTGGAAGATAAATTGTCGAGTTTATTATTTTAATCATGCCCACAGCTGGCAGCATCCAAGTAATCATCAATTCGGAGCGCAGCTCCTTGCAACCAGATCTTAATTCCCATGGTCAATTTGGATGGATATTCGATATCCCTATGGGGCTATTTAGGACCATCAGTATTACCCAACGTACATGGGACAAGGTCAATATCGCAATTTCTGTGACTTAAAAACTCAAACCAAATATAAAGTGTATGAATATAAAACATATAGAAATAATTTAATGAGGCAACTTAAAGATGTGCAACATAAAAACATTGTTCCATTTACAGGCTAGCTAGCGAGGCAGGCTAGCTAACGTTTTAGCTACCGCATTGCAACTTAAGTCGTAGCTCATACAAGTTTATTGTGTATTGTCTAGATACTGCTAGCTAGCTACAGGCTAGGTCATGTTGGCTAGATGGCTAACATTACCCTACAAGTTGGATTTGCAAGTTCATTTGGAGCTTATACAATTTGTATTGCCTAGGGCAAAACAAAATAATGGTGTCAGTTAACTCAGGTTTGAGTCTGACTAATACAGTGATCTAGGAACAACAATCAGGCGCTAGAGTCAGTCTACATCTGTAACGCATAGAATTATGGTATCCACTAGTTACCACACCCACATAGTGGCTATATCGTAAATATTCGTGAAAACAAAAAGGAGCTTTTTGGTCTTAATTTAAGGTTAGGCATCAGGTTAAAGGTTAGTAGTGTGGTTAAGGTTAGGGTTAAGGTTTAAAAGCTAATTGTAGAAATGGGTGCCCTGTATGACTTTGTGGCTGTGGTATGAAGTGATGACCTAGATTTAGCTTGGACCGAGTTACTGTTCTGATGACTGAGGCGGTGCTGCCAACTCATGCATTGGGTGTGAAACATGCAATTTGACCCTCTTCTCACACTCATAAGCCACACCTCTTATTTATCACGCATTGAAAAAATGACTGCAATCATTTTCTAATTAATCCAGTGCGTTACCTTTTCAACTGTGCCTCCAAATCGTAATCATAACCACCATTTATTAAGGAAATCAGTGCTCTGTGTTTCTGTGGGACCGACCAGTATCACCAACGGTCGTCGATGGGGAACCCAGAATATTAGGTAGGTTTAGTCTGAACTGTTGAAACTGTTTGTTTGTCAGATATCACCTATCCTAACTACCATTGGTTATAGAACAGTGACAGCAGAGAGAACAGAGCCAGCACATGGAGACTTTGTAAGATGATGTGATGAAGTCCAGACTGACAGATGGGTTTGATACTGATGTTTGTAAATGGAGAGACTCCTGCACTCGGCATTAAACTTTTACTAGACACAACTTACTTGTATTGTCTTTTACTTCTTTTTGAACTGCCCGAGTTCCCAAAAGCATCTGGCAATTACAGTGCTACAGTTAGGCCCTAAAGCTTAGGCTACACACTAATGCCAGATAAAAAAAGAATGAAAGAAAAACCTCAATGTAGCCTACAGATATGAATTGCACAAGACTAATACATTTCTGGGTTTTTAAATGCATTTTTATTTTCATTCATCCCGCCCGCCAACCACCCGTCCTTCATCCACACAATATTTCATGACTTAAACCCGCCCGCCACGCGGACATTGAGTCAAACCCGCGCATCGCCTGTGTGTGTGTGTCAGTGTTTCCGTTGGTAAATGGCAGCTTTTGGACAGAATTTTTTTTAATGAAAAGCTAATAAATAAAATTGTTGCCATCCACATTAAATGGGAGAGAAACTTTTCATTCGCTGATGGAAATACATTTGATGGTCATACTTATCGGTCTATAGGTTAATTTGCATAATTTAGTGGAATTAAATTGTCACTTGTGTATTTTCATTACTCTTCATGTAGTAAAACATTCAGGTTTCAAACAATTATGTCTTTGTTTTCAAAATGCATAGCCTTCTGCCTCCAGCCCACATTGTAATGTGGGAGACACGCTGATGGCCTGACTTCTGTTAAGAAGAATTACCATAATCTCTAAATGTGATTGATGACATTCCGAGCATCGTGAGTAGACGGCCCTAATGGGTTACGCACCCAACGAATATGGGTCTGGTAAATTTCTCAAATTAACGGTCAATTCAAATCTTCCATGTCTCTCTCCCGGCAGTGATGTTCTATAGAGAGTGAGCAAGGCCTGACCTGAAATCACACATGCGCCATCTACTGTCAAAGCAACAGAAGTGAAGTGATTACTGGGGAAACAGTCTGTTTTCTGTCTCTGTTTAGTAGAGCTGTCCTGACCAGTAATCTCATTGCAACATTGATACAGTAGAGATCTACTATATCTATATCAATCAGTCGTGGCCAAAAGTTATAAGAATGACACACATTCATTTCTAGAGTTTGCTGCTTCAGTATCTTTAGATATTTTTGTCAGATGTTACTATGGAATAGTGAAGTACAATTACAAGCATTTCAGAAGTGTTTCAAAAGCTTTTATTGACAATTACATGAAGTTGATGCAATATTTGAGAGTCAATATTTGCAGTGTTGACCCTTTTTTTCCCCAAGAACTCTACAATCCGCCCTGGCATGCTGTCAATTAACTTCTGGGCCACATCCTGACTGATGGCAGCCCATTCTTGCATAATTGATGCTTTGAGTTTGTCAGAATTGGTGGGTTTTTATTTGTCCACCCGCCTCTTGAGGATTGACCACAATTTCTCAATGGGATTAAGGTCTGGGGGGGTTTCCTGGCCATGGACCCAAAATATCGATATATTTGCCTTTTGGCAAGGTGCTCCATCATGCTGGATAAGGCATTGTTCATCACTAAACTATTCCTGGATGGTTGGGAGAAGTTGCTCTCGGAGGATGTTTTGGTACCATTCTTTATTCATGGCTGTGTTCTTAGGCAAAATTGTGAGTGAGCCCACTCCCTTGGCTGAGAAGCAACCCCACACATGAATGGTCTCAGGATGCTTTACTGTTGGCATGACACAGGACTGATGGTAGCGCTCACCTCGTCTTCTCCTTACAAGCTTTTTTTCCGGATGCCCCAAACAATCGGAAAGGGGATTCATCAGAAAATATGACTTTACCACAGTCCTCAGCAGTCCAATCCCTGTACCTTTTGCAGAATATAAGTCTGTCCCTGATCTTTTTCCTGGAGGGAAGTGGCTTCTTTGCTGCCCTTCTTGACACCAGGCCATCCTCAAAGTCTTCGCCTCACTGTGCGTGCAGATGCACTCACACCTGCCTGTTGCCATTCCTAAGCAAGCTCTGTACTGGTGGTGCCCCGATCCCACAGCTGAATCAACTTTAGGAGACCGTCCTGGCGCTTGCTGGACTTTCTTGGGTGCCCTGAAGCTTTATTCACAACAATTGAACTGCTCTCCTTGAAGTTCTTGATGATCTGATAATTGGTTGATTTAGATGCAATCTTACTGGCAGCAATATCCTTGCCTGTGAAGCCCATTTTGTGCAAAGCAATGATGACGGCACATTTCCTTGCAGGTAGCCATAACTGACAGAGGAAGAACAATGATTCCAAGCACCACCCTCCTTTTGAAGCTTCCAGTCTATTATTCGAACTCAATCAGCATGACAGAGTGATCTCCAGCCTTGTCCTCGTCAACACTCACACCTGTGTTGACGAGAGAATCACTGACATGATGTCAGCTGGGCCTTTTGTGGCAGGGCTGAAATGCAGTGGAAATGTTTTTTGGGGATTCAGTTCATTTGCATGGCAAAGAGGGACTTTGCAATTCATCTGATCAACATTCTGGAGTATATGCAAATTGCCATCATACAAACTGAGGCAGCAGACTTTGAAAATTTATATTTGTGTCATTCTCAACTTTTGGCCACGACTGTTCGTACATGCATGCATACATATATTTAGTCCAGTGTTCTCAATGAACCTGTCTTGCCCACACACCCCTTTTTCCATTCCAGATGTTTCATCTATTTCAAAGCATTGATTTAAATTAGGTATAGGTCACTAAACATTAGCTTGTTCAGTGTTTGACTAATGCATTGATCAGCAATGGAGCCATTGGATATTGAGTCGACGTGTGATGTTGCACAATACCTTGATCCTAGATGACAAGTCTGACCGTGACACTGTATGCAGGCAAACCAGTTTACACACACAACACAGGCAGGACACACACTTAACATAGGTTAAAGGGGCAACCTGGGATATTTACTGCTGCTCATTGGTCATTTCAGTTGAAGATACAAACCCATCGATTCTTGAAGAATATAACTTATTAAAGTCACATGAGCTTAGTTCAACTGTCTTACACTATCATAAACCAAAATATAAACTTGTTTTACTCTGTCATTTGATTTTGTGTAGAAACTATGTATAGCTTTTAAAATATTTGTATTATCATATTGATTTCATGAGCTATCAGTCCTTGGATCCATAGCTCCATCTATGAAAGTTAACCAAGTTGAGGGACTGCAGTTGGGCTGCAACACAAACTCAGAATTGTGGCTTTTTGAGGCTAAGCATTGTAAATCCGTTAGCCATGGACTAGCCGCTCACTCAGGACGCTGTTTCTAGAAAAGCTCAAAGGAAAAGTTTCCTAGACAAATGGTTTCTAGAACATTCTTATACACACAAGAACTGCACTGTCACCAGCTTTTAGTCATACCTCCTGTAACTGAGTTGTAGCTATACTGAACAAAAATAGAAACGTAACAATTTCAAAGATTTTACCAAAATTAAATCTAGAATCGGCTTCCTATAGCGCAACAAAGCATCCTTCACTCAAACATACCCTCGTAAAACTGACCATCCTACCGATCCTCGACTTCGGTGGTGTCATCTATAAAATAGCCTCCAACACTACTCAACAAACTGGATGCAGTCTATCACAGTGCCATCCGTTTTGTCACCAAAGCCCCATACACTACCCACCATTGCAACCTGTACGCTCTCGTTGGTTGGCCCTCACTTCATACCTGTCGCCAAACCCACTGGCTACAGGTTATCTACAAGTCTCTGCTAGGTAAAGCCCCACCTTATCTCAGCTCACTGGTCACCATAGCAGCACCCACTCGTAGGCGTTCCAGCAGGTATATTTCACTGGTCATCCCCAAAGTCAACTCCTATTTGGCTGCCTTTCCTTCCAGTTCTCTGCTGCCCATGACTGGAATGAATTGCAAAAATCTCTGAAGCTGGAGACTCACATCTCCCTCATTAGCTTTAAGCACCAGCTGTCAGAGCAGTTTACAGATCACTGCACCTGTACATAGATGGGCTGTTTACAGATAGGCTATCTACCTACCTCATCCCCATACTGGTATTTATTTATTTTGCTCCTTTGCACCCCAGTATCTCTACCTGCACATTCATCTTCTGCCGATCTACCATTCCAGTGTTTAATTGCTATATTGTAATTACTTCGCCACCGTGGCCCATTTATTTCCTTAACTTACCTCATTTGCACTCACTGTATATAGACTTTTTGTTTACTTTTGTTCTACTGTATTATTGACTGTTTTGTTTATTCCATGTGTAACACTGTGTTGTATATGTTGAATTGCTACGCTTTATCTTGGCCAGGTCGCAGTTGCAAATGAGAACTTGTTCTCAACTAGCCTACCTGGTTAAATAAATTAATAATAAATAAATTAAAAAAGATTTTACTGAGTTAGTTCATATAAGGAAATCAGTCAATTGAAATAAATTCACAAGAAGCCCTAATCTATGGATGTCACAAGACTGGGAAGAGGCATAGCCATGGGTGGGCCAGAGAGGGCATAGGCCCACCCGCTGGGGAGCCGGGCCCAGCCAGTCAAAATGAGTTTTTCCACACAAAATGGCTTTAGAGACAGAATTGCTCCCCAGTTTCATCTGTTGTCCGGGTGGCTGTTCTCAGACGACACCGGTGAAGAAGCCAGATGTGGAGGTTCTGGGCTGGCCTGGTTAAACGTGGTATGTGGTTACAAGGCCGGTTGGACGCACTGCCAAATTCTCTAAAACGATGTTGGAGGCGGCTTATGGTAGAAAAACTACATTAAATTATCTGAGGGACAGTCCTACAGTCAGCTTTCCAATTGCACGTTCCCTCAACTTGAGACATCTGTGGCATTGTGTTGTCTGACAAAACTGCACATTTAGTGGCCTTTTTTTGTCCCCAGTACAAGGTGCACCTGTGTAATAATGATCATGCTGTTTAATCAGCTTCTTGATGTGCCACCTGTCAGGTGGATGGATTATCTTGGCAAATGAGAAATGTTCACTAACAGGGATGTAGACAAATCTGTGCACAAAATGTGAGAAATAAGCTTTTTGTGAGTATGGAAACATTTTGATATTTTATTTCAGCTCCTGGAATATGGGAACAACACTTTACATGTTGCGTTTTATATTTTTGTTCAGTGTATTTAACTAGAGGGGATGACAACTGTCATGAATTATTTATTGCTCTCCGAAACATTTAAAAGCCATACTTTCAGTTGAATGGTTTCAGTAGAATTGATCAACAGCTATTAATAAACCTTTTTAGATATAACAGCTATTATAATTTCATAAAAGGTTACCAGTGGTCTCATAATGCATTTGTTCCCGACTATATGTTGTATATTTTATGTCTCTAATTTCTCTGTTTGTCCCCTCACAGGTTTCAGCTGAGTCTCCTCTTCTCAGCACATCACGTGCTAGCCTCTAGAACCAGGGGTGGGCCTGCCCCGCCGATGTTCCACACAACCATCTCCGGGGAACGCTTCACCGCTGCCGTCCATCGATGGCCGTCGTTTGACGGGGCCAACTGCGAATGCTGAGCAGGCTAGTGAGGTTGGGGCCCGCCCTCAGTCTCCGCTCATTGGCTGCTGGATGGAATTAAGGTGAATGGAGCCCATTTCCAACGTCGAGGACCCCAACTCATCAGAGGGAGATGAGAAACGGTCAGTCCATGTTCCTCCCTGTTCCCTGGTGTGTACGAGCGGGATTTCTGTGTGTGGGTTTGTAACTAACAACGTCTGTAACATTTCAGATACAGAATACACCACTTAGTTCATCCCAAATTATTTTTTAACACTGCCTCTGGGGATTGCATACCAGTGTGTCATATGTTCAGAGGACGAGTTAGACGTTACATAATGCAATTTCATGTATAAATCTAGAGACGAAGCAAATGTCTCACCATTGTCGTTGTAAAGAGATGTTCTACACACAAACACTGGCATGGACGCACCCACACCATGGATCTACCGCAAACACAATGTAGAAAGGAGGGGAGGAATGTAGAGGGAGTTGTAGGGAAGCGCTGCCTCCTGCCCAACACGTGCGCTCACATGCGCGGCGCCTTCCTTCTCATTAAATGTGAAGATGCTGAATTTATCCAGCGAATTGGAGTCCCGTTTTTAAATGAGCACAGACGGCGGTAGAGAAATGCACACGTTAGATGTTAAATCTGTGTGTGGCGAATGTACTGTATTTTATATGTTAGTGAAGGGATGTATTGGTTATAGGCCTATACTACAGAGGATGTGGTGAAGGTGTATGGTGTTTATGTGTGCATGTCCACTGTGCAGGGATTAACAGAACAGAGTGTAGGATTAGGAGTGTGGGGGCAGATGGAATGGCAGGAAAGCAAACTCAGGACAACTCAGGACACATCAATATGTGACGCCAGCAGGGGATTGTCTCTGGCGTGTCGCTATTTATGTCTCTGAGTATGTTTGTGTGTGTGTGTGTTGCTGTTTTGTTTGTGTGCAATTGTGTGTGTGTGTGTGTGGAGGATGTCTGTGCACGTGTCCTTGTGTGAGCTGCCTCATGCATCCCCCCCCCCCCTGTGATCTGAGTCACTCAGCTCTTTGGTCTCACACACACACACACACACACACACACACAAGAGCCCTGGGGCAATCGCAGTGACGCCGCTACTGTGTGTGCCCATGCGTGTGTGCACATTAGGATTAGCTCTAGAGAGCAGCAGTCTAGAGTTCTCTTCTCATGGAGGTTTGGCGCCCACCACATAAATTCACTTACCAGCTTTAATTTAATAAGGAGTGTGAAAAAGAATGAAGCGGTGATGAATTCAAATCTATTCAGGGGCCTTGCTTATCCACTCTGAAGATCAACAACGGAACCAAAGAGTCCTCAAGCTGTTTCAAATTCAAACCTTTGTTATTCGTTAACTTCAGGTACAAGTGGACATTGATTTTAGGGTCGGTATCTACAGTAACTTCATGCATTGATCAATATACTCTTTCAGTATCACTTTAGATCAGGGCTGTCCAGCCATGTTCTTGGAGAGCTACCTTCCTATCTGTTTTCGCTCCAATCCCAGTTGTAACTAACCTGATTTCAGTTTATCAACCAGCTAATGTGCGCTAGATTAGGGTTGGAGCAAATACCTGCAAGACGGTAGCTCTCCAGGAACAGGGTTGGAGAGCCCTGCTTTAGATAATGCATTATCGAATATTCATATCTATTATCTAGAGAAGTAAAATAATTACATTTCTCAATACTCTACTTGCCTTCCTAGACTATGACCTCACGTGTCCTGTAAAATGGGGTCCGTGTTTTAACTTGATGCCCACAATGCTCTGAGACCAGGTTGTCTTCCCATCAGACTCTGTCCTCAAACACTATGTTCTGAATTGCAACAACAAGCCTGTTTACTATTCACAAGCTTTTTCCTGCAAGGGTGACGTCCTAGCACCGTGTGTCCATGTGGGTGCACGGGTACACGTGCGTGCGCGTTTATTGACAAATGTTTGACCTGATGGGCTGGTCAGTGACCGAGAGAATATTGTAATGTTTACGCATGTTAGTTTACTAAATGTTTAACAGAGTTTACTTTATCGCAGAGCACATCACAGCCACATAGTGACATCAGCTACTAGTCATATCAGTAATGCCAGTGTGTCATCACAGCCTTGATTACCGAAAGCTGTGCAGTCCAATAACCCAGCCTAGTTAATAGGCAGACACACACACACACACCGGACTTATGAGTGAATAGGTAGCTCAGGGACAGGACTAGATGCATAAGGTAAAGAGGATCTGTGAAAAGGAACCAGCCAGCTGACCGTTAACCTGATCTCAATGTAATGAAAGGTACAGTGAAGAAACAAATGTTTGGCCAGTCAGTCGGTTGTCAAGACGTTTCAAACATCTTAAGCCTTGACTAGACCCACTACATATAAAGGTATCTAAGCAACTGTAAGGCCTTAAAAATGATGTCCTGTTCCCTGATGTGGTTTATATCTCCACTACATGACCAAAAGTATGTGGACACCTGCTCGTCAAACATCTCATTCCAAAATCATGGGCGTTAATATGGAGTTGGTCCCCCCACCTTTGCCGCTATAAAAACCTCCACTCTTCTGGGAGACTTTCCACTAGATTTTGGAACATTGCTGCAGGGAGTTGCTTCCATTAAGCAACAAGAGCGTTAGTGAGGTCGGGCATTGATGCCTGGCTTGCATTCAGCGTTACATTTCATCCCAAAGATATTCGATGGTGTTGATTTCAGGCCAGTCAAGTTCTTCCACACTGATCTCGACAACCCATTTCTGTATGGAACTCGCTTTGTTTCATGCTGAAAAAAGAAAGGGCCTTCCACAAACTGTTGCCACAAAATTGGAAGTACAGAATCATCTAGAATGTCATTATATGCTGTAGCGTTAAGATTGCCCTTCACTGGAACTAAGGGAACTAGCTCAAACCATGAAAAATAGCCCCAGATCATTATTCCTCCTCCACCAAACTTTAAAGTCAGCACTGTGCATTCAGGCGGGTAGCGTTCCCCTGGCATCTGCCAAACCTAGATTCATCCAGATGGTGAAGCGTGATTCATCACTTCAGAGAACGCATTTATGCTGCTCCAGAGTCCAATGGCGGCGAGCTTTACACCACTCCAGCGACACTTGTCATTGCGCATGGTGATCTTAGGCTTGTGGGCGCCTGCTTGGCCATGGAAACCCATTTCATGAAGCTCCTGAAAAACAGTTATTTTGCTGACGTTGCTTCCAGAGGCAGTTCGGAATCCGGTAGTGATTGTTGCAACCGAGGACGAATTTTCTTTTTTTATGCGCTTCAGCACTCGGCGGTCCCGTTCTGTGAGCTTGTGTGGCCTACCACTTCGCATCTGAGCCGTTGTTGCACAGAGAGAACCTAACAAGATCCTGAGGCCCATTGTCATGCCATTGATCCGCCTCATCACCTCATGTTTCAGCATAATGCACGTCCCCATGTCGCTAACTAACTCTATGCAAAGGAGACGTGTTGCGCTGCAGGAGGAAAATAGTGGTCACTGGTTTTCGGATCTATGTCCCTTTTTTTTTAAGGTATCTGACTAATGGATGCATATCTTTATTCCTAGTTGTGTGAAATAGATAGATAGATTAGGCCCTCATTAATTCATTTCAATTGACTGATTTCCTTATGATCTGTAACTCCTTAAATTGTCACGTTGCGAAATATTTTTGTTCGGTGTGTGTATATAAAAATCTGCTTGTTTCAGTTTGTGGTTTCTCTAAATTCAACCCGGCAGTGAGCTTCAAAACACTGAAAATGGAGAGCCATTGATTAAACCCATTGACATTATTGATCAATCAAACACATTTACCTGTCTTTATTTTCCTTTGTAACACCATTAAAATACAACCAGTCATTTAGATAAAGCTCACTGGAATACGTACCAGGTGTTCCATCATAAAGTCACAACATGTTAGCTGTGGGTCCCATTGTATTCTACAATCTCCATGATTATATAAGCAAAGCCTCTGTGACTTGGGATTGAAGATCAAGTCATTCTGAGGAGGAGGAGGACTGAGGGATTTTGAGAAGGGAAGGAACAGGGAGAGGTGTCTTCTAAAGCTCTGTCACATGAGGTGATAGTTATTACTAATTGGCTGTCATCGGGGGGGGGGGGGGGTCGTCGTCAACAGATGAAAGCATGAGCGAGCGAGAGAGGGAGGAGGGGGGGGGGGGGGAAGCATCGAGCGAGAGATGGAAAGAGGGAGAGGGGTTGGGAAGTGGAAGCAAAGTAACATACTCCCTGCCAGAAAAGGAGGGAGTGAGAGAGAGAGAGTACTGAGGGCTGAAGCACCCAGCGAACATCACAGCATCCCAGATACTGTACCGAGAGGATCGCTCTGGAAAGATATACTATACAGATCTCTCAGGGGGATATACAGACGACAGCCATGCATATTCTGCAGCCCTATTGCATCAACAGGTGTGTCTCTGTGTGTGTCTCTGTGTGTGTCTCTGTGTGTGTCTCTGTGTGTGTCTCTGTGTGTGTCTCTGTGTGTGTCTCTGTGTGTGTCTCTGTGTGTCTGAGCTTATGACAGTAAAAGCCAAGTTGACCACAGTGCATTTGAAATGTAGTTGAACGTTCTTGCTTTAAGCGCACCTTTACTGTGAAAGAAATGGAAAACAATCTAGCTTGCATTGATTACATTTGAAAAGGAGGAGAGACCATTTTGGGATTAACATATCTCTGATGGAGAAGGGGAGCGGGAACTGGGAGAGGGAGAGAGATTGAATGTAGAAAAGGGGTAGAGAGGGGACAAGTAGAGGTGTATAGAGGAGAGAGGACGTAGAATCTCTTATCACTGAACTCACATTGAAGGCAATGTGCTAAGCCAATCATAATGACTCACTTCAACTGTAACTTGATGTTATATAACGATAGACCAGTCATTTAGATGAAGCACAATTTAAGAGGATGCATGACGGAAGTTGATCTGTAAAACTGTCATACATGGAGGAATTAGTCTCTTGTGACGCCTGTACGTGTGTGTGTGTACGTGCGTGTGTGCACGAGTGTGGTTAAATGAATGCCCTGGCGCTGTACCCTCCACAAGAACACTTGAGGCTGGGCAAATGAGGCAAAAACAAATGATGGTGTTAGGGAGTGACCGTATCACATTGACCATGTCAGAGAGGATATGCATAGAGAAAGACGCAGGGACTTCGTCCAGCACAGTGAAAGAGCTCTCTGATTCCAAGAAAACATGTCTTTATGAAAGCAGCCTGATTCTGCGATTAGCTTCTCTTGTGAAAGGAAGCGTGAGTACAGTGGTCAGCCTGCTTGACCAGGCTAAAGACAACCGCTCCTCCTAAGGGGAGCAGCAGCACACGTCAATGACTTTGATGTTAAAATAAAACCGAAATACCCAAATAGATGTGTTGTAACATTGGGTATCAACTGATGGTAATGTGTGTAGCGTGTGCTAGGAAAAACCTCAGTTTTCTAAGTGGAAGTGACCTTTGGTGAGTTTTGTGCTCCAGTTGCACACCTTTCTCTTTCTAGCTCTCCCCTCTGTTTCTATGGTCTCTCTCTAACACTCTCGCTCTCCCTCAGTACCTCTCCCTCAGTACCTCTCCCTCAGTACCTCTCCCTCATGTCTTTTCAGGCAGTAGTCCAGATGTTGTATGCCTGGTGTATGTTTTGTGAGGTCACTAAAATGGTCATGTCATGTGGATTACATATAGGAACCAGGTTACTGTGAGCCTAGTAACTGAATAACATTAGGCAATTTTCAGAATAATATGTTGTTCTGGGGATGGGAGGTAGTTTGTCCTGTCAATGAAATGGTAATCGGCTTGTGAAGAGATTTGTATGGCTGCCCTGCTTTGTAGTAGTCTTGTTTTGGTGGTGGGATTTTTAGTTACAGGGCAGATTGGTTGGTGGAATGTTATTTAAAGGTGCTGGTTGTGTGTTCGAATGGAAAAAGTTACATTCTCCATTTATCCTCTTTCTCTGTCTCTCTCTTTATCTATCCTCCTCTCTCTCCCTACCCTTCTGTCTGTTTCTGTCTTTCTCTCTCCCTCCCTCTCTCCAGGTGGCCTGATGGCCCAAAAAGGAAGAGAAAGAACAGCACATGTTCGGTGAAGAGCATGTCTGGTAAGTTTGTGTACAAGCCATTGGCCACCATTCCTCAGTTAAGGACAAGTCGATGCTCATTTACAAATGGTTGTATCATGTAGCTGTTCTAAGCACTTACACTCTAGCCACTCAGCCACATACTTTGGATACCCTTCTATAAAGCATTTTCTTTTTTATGAGGGCGGGACAGCATTCCTAGGTGGTCAGATGGTTAGTATTTATTTTCTCTACTTACTCCACATACTGTAATACACCATATGGTTTATCTGCCAAATTGCTTTCAGTGTTTTAGACAAAGACGCGGGCACGCGTTTCAGGAGATGAATTGGAGAACCATTTTAATTTAACTAGGTCGTTTGCAAAGAGGGGACTCCAAGTTAGAATTGTCAGGAATAAATATGTTTCAGCTGTGTAGTCTTGGCACCGCCATGCGGTAAATGTGGTTCTCTGCTCTGAAGACTTGAGGTGGTGAGTGACTTTAGGATTTCCCCTGGAGTGATATTAGGTCAGAGTGGTGTGTGTATGTGTGTGTGTATACTGTACAGTTGAAGTCAGAAATTTACATACACTTAGGTTGGAGTGATTTAAAATGAGTTTTTCAGCCACTCAACACATTTCTTGTGTTGAGTGGCAAGTCGGCAAGTCGGTTAGGACATCTACTTTGGGCATGACACAAGGACTTTTTCCAACAATTGTTTACATACACTAAGTTGACTGTGCCTTTTAAACAGCCTGGGGGGGAAAAAAATGGATGTCATGGCTTTAGAAGCTTCTGATAGGCTAATATACATAATTTGAGTCAATTGGAGGTATACCTGTGGATGTATTTCAAGGCCTACCTTCAATCTCAGTGCCTCTTTGCTTGACATCATCATGGGACAGTCAAAAGAAATCAGCCAAGACCTCAGAAAAACTAATGGTAGACCTTCAAGTCTGGTTCAACCTTGGGAACAATTTCCAAACACCTGAAGGTACCACGTTCATCTGTACAAACAATAGTACGCAAGTATAAACACCATGGGACCACGTAGCCTTTATACTGCTCAGGAAGGAGACGCGTTCTGTCTCCTAGAGATGAACGTACTTTGGTGCGAAAAGTGCAAATCAATCCCAGAACAACAGCAAAAGGACCTTGTGAAGATGCTGGAGGAAACGGGTACAAAAGTATCTATATCCACAGTAAAACAAGTCGTATATCGACAACCTGAAAGGCCTCTCAGCAAGGAAGAAGCCACTGCTCCAAAACCACCATAAAAAAGCTAGACTATGGTTTGCAACTGCACATGGGGACAAAGATAGTACTTTTTTGAGAAATGTACTCTGGTCTGATGAAACAAAAATATAACTGTTTGGCCAGAATGACCATTGTTTTTTGGCTTGCAAGCCCCCCCCCCCTTTTCCCCCCAAACATAACAATGTCCCAACCGTGAAGCACGGGGGTGGCAGCATCATGTTGTGCGGGTGATTTGCTGCAGGAGAGACTGGTGCACTTCACAAAATAGATGGCAGCAGGAAAATGATGTGGATATGTTGAAGCAACATCTCAATACATCAATCGGGAAGTTAAAGCTTGGTCGCAAATGGGTCTTCCAAATGGACAATGACCCCAAGCATACTTCCAAAGTTGTGGCAAAATGGCTTAAGGACAAAAAGTCAAGGTATGGGAGTAGATATCACAAAGCCCTGACCTCAATCCTATAGAAAATTTGTGGGCAAAACTGAAAAAGCGTGTGCAATCAAGGAGGCCTACGAACCTGAAACAGTTATACCAGCTTTGTCAGGAGGAATTGGCCAGAATTCACCCAACTTATTGTGGGAAGCTTGTGGAAGGCTACCCAAAACAATTGACCCAAGTTAAACAATTTAAATGCAATGCTACCAAATACTGAGTGTATGTAAACTTCTGCCCCACTGGGAATGTGATGAAAGAAATTAAAGCTGAAATAAATAATTCTCTACTATTATTCTGACATTTCACATTCTTAAAATAGTGGTGATCCTAACTGACCTAAGACAGGGAATTTTTTACTAGGATTAAATGTCAGGAATTGTGAAACTGAGTTTAAATGTATTTGGCGAAGGTGTATGTAAATTTCTGACTTCAACTGTGTGTGTGCCCACACAGGAAACACACAGACCTAATCAAACACACACACACACACACACACACTACATGTGCTTTTGTTGCTCCTGTGTTAACACTTCTCTTCCTTCTTCACTTCTTCCGCACTCTCTCCTTCTCTACTCCCTCCTCCTCTTCTTCCTCCTTCTCTTCCTCCTCGTGTACTCCCTCTTCCTCCCTCTTCATTTCTCTTCCACTGTCTTTCCTCCTCCTTTGCTTCCCCTCCTCCTCCTGTACTCTTCCTCTTTCCTCCTCTTCCTTCCTCCTCCTCTCCTTTTCCTCCTCTCCATCTCTCCTTCAGCACTGAGCCTCTCTGTCCAAGGATACATCCCCAGCTACTTGGAGAAGGATGAACCGTGTGTGGTATGTGGAGACAAGGCCACCGGCTACCATTACCGCTGCATCACCTGCGAGGGCTGCAAGGTGAGAGACATGGCCCATGACTGGCCTGTGGGACTTCAAGGACTGGTTTGGTCAAATGTTATATGACCTAGGCATTCCACAGTAACTACTAGGGAATAACCTGATTTTCCTTCGTATATGCATTAAATAAGTTAGTGTTATTTCTGATTGAACTATTGAGAATTAGTGCAAAATTATTGACATATTATACTAGTGACATTTAAAAAATGTATACAATTGGACCATGCCCCAGGACTACCTGACATGATGACTCCTTGCTGTCCCCAGTCCATCTGACCGTGCTGTTGCTCCAGTTTCAACTGTTCTGCCTTATTATTATACGACCATGCTGGTCATTTATGAACATTTGAACATCTTGGCCATGTTCTGTTATAATCTCCACCCGGCACAGCCAGAAGAGGACTGGCCACCCCACATAGCCTGGTTCCTCTCTAGGTTTCTTCCTGGGTTTTGGCCTTTCTAGGGAGTTTTTCCTAGCCTGCACCTGCATTGCTTGCTGTTTGGGGTTTTAGGCTGGGTTTCTGTACAGCACTTTGAGATATCAGCTGATGTACGAAGGGCTATATAAATGAATTTGATTTGATTTGTGTCCAAATAGCACATATTGTCACCCTTGCACTTTTCTTAAAGAAAAAAGTTCCCTAATTCTTCTAAAATAAATTGAAATTGAAAAAAAAACTTGGGTCTCCACACATTGGATTTTCAACATTGCAGAACCAATTGTATTTTTGTAAACTTAGTCTCTAAGCTAAAAAACTACCAACATGGTTGATACGTCATTAAGTTGATAACGTACTTTGACATAACTAAGTTGATGCTACCAATGTCCACAGGGTTTCTTCAGGCGCACCATCCAGAAGAACCTTCACCCGGCTTACTCCTGTAAGTACGATGGCTGCTGTATCATCGACAAGATCACAAGGAACCAGTGCCAACTGTGTCGCTTCAGGAAGTGCATCGCAGTTGGCATGGCCATGGACTGTGAGTGACACACACACACACTCCATGAGTGTGTAACCATGAGTGTCAATCATATATATATCACACCTACCTTCTCACTGCTTTACACTCCCTTTACCTCTACATTTAGTACTGAAATACAGTAGGTTCACAAAACAACTCTGTGTCCTTAGTGGTGCTGGATGACTCTAAGCGGGTTGCCAAGCGGCGTCTGATTGAGGAGAACCGGGAGAAGAGGAAGAAAGACGAGATTGTGAAGACACTGCAGACCCGTCCGGAGCCCGACAGCCCGGAGTGGGAGCTGATTCGCCATGTGACAGAGGCCCACCGCCACACCAACGCTCAGGGCTCCCACTGGAAACAGAAACGCAAGTTCCTGGTGAGATGCTAGGCTAATCTAAAGTTGGCTAGGCTAGGGCTAAGTGAGACTAAGTTGTTGCCAGGCAACCAGGCAAATGAGACGCAGTATGAAGAGTTCTATTGTTGAAAGTAAAGTTGATGTGGATCTGCTCAGAATGGATTGATCCAGTCTATGTCTGAGGTGTTGATAACCACAGCCTCGAAAACAGGCATAACCGAAGGAGTACTGGTACAATCTGTCTCTCTTACTCACTCACTCAGTACATCACCTTACTCACTCACTCTGTACATCACCACACTCAACTCACTCGATCACCACACTCACTCACTCACTCGGTACATCACCACACTCACTCACTCACTCGGTACATCACCACACTCACTCACTCACTCGGTACATCACCACACTCACTCACTCACTCGGTACATCACCACACTCACTCACTCACTCGGTACATCACCACACACTCACTCGGTCGGTCGGTCGGTGCATCACCTCGGTCGGTCGGTCGGTCGGTCGGTGCATCACCTCGGTCGGTCGGTCGGTCGGTGCATCACCTCGGTCGGTCGGTCGGTCGGTGCATCACCTCGCTCGGTCGGTCGGTGCATCACCTCGCTCGGTCGGTCGGTGCATCACCTCGCTCGGTCGGTCGGTGCATCACCTCGCTCGGTCGGTCGGTGCATCACCTCGCTCGGTCGGTGCATCACCTCGCTCGGTCGGTGCATCACCTCGCTCGGTCGCTCGGTCGGTGCATCACCTCGCTCGGTCGGTGCATCACCTCGCTCGGCCGGTCGCTCGGTCGGTGCATCACCTCGCTCGGTCGGTCGGTGGTCGGTGCATCACCTCACTCGGTGGTCGGTGCATCACCTCACTCGGTCGGTCGGTGCATCACCTCACTCGGTCGGTCGGTGCATCACCTCGGTCGGTCGGTCGGCCAGTCGGTGCATCACCTCGGTCGGTCGGTCGGCCGGTCGGTGCATCACCTCGGTCGGTCGGTGCATCACCTCGGTCGGTCGGTCGGTCGGTGCATCACCTCGGTCGGTCGGTCGGTGCATCACGTCGGTCGGTGCGTCGGTCGGTCGGTCGGTCGGTGCATCACCTCGGTCGGTCAGTCGGTCGGTGCATCACCTCGCTCGGGTCGGTCGGTCGGTGCATCACCTCGCTCGGGTCGGTCGGTCGGTCGGTGCATCACCTCGCTCGGTCGGTCGGTGCATCACCTCGCTCGGTCGGTCGGTCGGTGCATCACCTCGCTCGCTCGGTCGGTCGGTCGGTGCATCACCTCGGTCGGTCGGTCGGTCGGTCGGTCGGTGCATTCACCTCGCTCGCTCGGTCGGTCGGTCGGTGCATCACCTCGCTCGGTCGGTCGGTCGGTCGGTCGGTCGGTCGGTGCATCAGCTCGGTCGGTCGGTCGGTCGGTGCATCAGCTCGGTCGGTGCATCAGCTCGGTCGTTCGGTCGGTGCATCACCTCGGTCGGTCGGTGCATCACCTCGGTCGGTCGGTGCATCACCTCGGTCGGTCGGTGCATCACCTCGGTCGGTCGGTGCATCACCTCGGTCGGTCGGTGCATCACCTCGGTCGGTCGGTGCATCACCTCGCTCGGTCGGTCGGTCGGTGCATCAGCTCGGTCGGTCGGTCGGTGCATCACCTCGGTCGGTCGGTCGGTGCATCACCTCGCTCGGTCGGTCGGTCGGTCGGTGCATCACCTCGCTCGGTCGGACGGTCGGTCGGTGCATCACCTCGCTCGGTCGGTCGGTGCATCACCTCGCTCGGTCGGTCGGTCGGTGCATCACCTCGCTCGGTCGGTCGGTCGGTGCATCACCTCGCTCGGTCGGTGCATCACCTCGCTCGGTCGGTCGGTCGGTGCATCACCTCGCTCGGTCGGTGCATCACCTCGCTCGGCCGGTCGCTCGGTCGGTGCATCACCTCGCTCGGTCGGTCGGCCGGTCGGTGCATCACCTCGGTCGGTCGGTGCATCACCTCGGTCGGTCGGTCGGTCGGTGCATCACCTCGGTCGGTCGGTCGGTGCATCACGTCGGTCGGTGCGTCGGTCGGTCGGTCGGTCGGTTGCATCACCTCGGTCGGGTCAGTCGGTCGGTGCATCACCTCGCTCGGGTCGGTCGGTCGGTGCATCACCTCGCTCGGGTCGGTCGGTCGGTCGGTGCATCACCTCGCTCGGTCGGTCGGTGCATCACCTCGCTCGGTCGGTCGGTCGGTGCATCACCTCGCTCGGTCGGGTCGGTCGGTGCATCACCTCGCTCGGTCGGTCGGTCGGTCGGTCGGTGCATCACCTCGCTCGCTCGGTCGGTCGGTCGGTGCATCACCTCGCTCGCTCGGTCGGTCGGTCGGTCGGTCGGTCGGTGCATCACCTCGCTCGGTCGGTCGGTCGGTCGGTCGGTCGGTCGGTTGCATCAGCTCGGTCGGTCGGTCGGTCGGTTGCATCAGCTCGGTCGGTGCATCAGCTCGGTCGGTCGGTCGGTGCATCACCTCGGTCGGTCGGTGCATCACCTCGGTCGGTCGGTGCATCACCTCGGTCGGTCGGTGCATCACCTCGGTCGGTCGGTTGCATCACCTCGGTCGGTCGGTGCATCACCTCGCTCGGTCGGATCGGTCGGTGCATCAGCTCGGTCGGTCGGTCGGTTGCATCACCTCGGTCGGTTCGGTCGGTGCATCACCTCGCTCGGTCGGTCGGTCGGTCGGTGCATCACCTCGCTCGGTCGGACGGTCGGTCGGTGCATCACCTCGCTCGGTCGGTCGGTGCATCACCTCGCTCGGTCGGTCGGTGCATCACCTCGCTCGGTCGGTCGGTCGGTGCATCACCTCGCTCGGTCGGTGCATCACCTCGCTCGGTCGGGTCGGTCGGTGCATCACCTCGCTCGGTCGGTGCATCACCTCGCTCGGCCGGTCGCTCGGTCGGTGCATCACCTCGCTCGGTCGGTCGGTGGTCGTGGTGCATCACCTCACTCGGTCGGTCGGTGCATCACCTCACTCGGTCGGTCGGTGCATCACCTCGCTCGGTCGGTCGGTGCATCACCTCGCTCGGTCGGTCGGTCGGTGCATCACCTCGCTCGGTCGGTCGGTGCATCACCTCGCTCGGTCGGTCGGTCGGTGCATCACCTCGCTCGGTCGGTCGGTCGGTGCATCACCTCGCTCGCTCGGTCGGTCGGTCGGTCGGTGCATCACCTCGCTCGGGTCGGTCGGTCGGTCGGTTGCATCAGCTCGGTCGGTCGGTCGGTCGGTGCATTCAGCTCGGTCGGTTGCATCAGCTCGGTCGGTCCGGTCGGTCGGTGCATCACCTCGGTCGGTCGGTGCATCACCTCGGTCGGTCGGTTGCATCACCTCGGTCGGTCGGTGCATCACCTCGTCGGTCGGTGCATCACCTCGGTCGGTCGGTTGCATCACCTCGCTCGGTCGGTCGGTCGGTCGGTGCATCAGCTCGGTCGGTCGGTCGGTGCATCACCTCGGTCGGTCGGTCGGTGCATCACCTCGCTCGTCGGTCGGTCGGTCGGTGCATCACCTCGCTCGGTCGGTCGGTCGGTCGGTGCATCACCTCGCTCGGTCGGACGGTCGGTCGGTTGCATCACCTCGCTCGGTCGGTCGGTGCATCACCTCGCTCGGTCGGTCGGTGCATCACCTCGCTCGGTCGGTCGGTCGGTTGCATCACCTCGCTCGGTCGGTGCATCACCTCGCTCGGTCGGTGCATCACCTCGCTCGGTCGCTCGGTCGGTGCATCACCTCGCTCGGTCGGTCGGTCGGTGCATCACCTCGCTCGGTCGGTGCATCACCTCGCTCGGCCGGTCGCTCGGTCGGTGCATCACCTCGCTCGGTCCGTCGGTGGTCGGTGCATCACCTCACTCGGTCGGTCGGTGCATCACCTCACTCGGTCGGTCGGTGCATCACCTCGCTCGGTCGGTCGGTGCATCACCTCGCTCGGTCGGTCGGTGCATCACCTCGCTCGGCGGTCGGTGCATCACCTCGCTCGGTCAGTCGGTCGGTCGGTGCATCACCTCGCTCGGTCGGTCGGCTCGGTCGGTGCATCACCTCGCTCGGTCGGTCGGTGCATCACCTCGGTCGGTCGGTCGGTCGGTCGGTGCATCACCTCGCTCGGTCGTCGGTGCATCACCTCGCTCGGTCGGTCGGTCGGTGCATCACTCGCTCGGTCGGTCGGTCGGTCGGTCGGTGCATCACCTCGCTCGGGCGGGCGGTCGGTCGGTGCATCACCTCGCTCGGTCGGTCGGTCGGTCGGTGCATCAGCTCGGTCGGTCGGTGCATCACCTCGGTCGGTCGGTCGGTCGGTGCATCAGCTCGGTCGGTCGGTCGGTGCATCACCTCGGTCGGTCGGTCGGTGCATCACCTCGGTCGGTCGGTCGGTGCATCACCTCGGTCGGGTGTCGGACCGGTCGGTGCATCACCTCGCTCGGGTCGGTCGGTCGGTCGGTCGGTGCATCACCTCACTCGGGTCGGTCGGTGCATCACCTCGCTCGGGTCGGGTCGGTCGGTCGGTGCATCACCTCGCTCGGTCGGTCGGTCGGTGCATCACCTCGCTCGGACGGTCGGTCGGTGCATCACCTCGCTCGGTCGGTCAGTGCATCACCTCGCTCGGTCGGTCGGTGCATCACCTCGCTCGGTCGGTCGGTGCATCACCTCGCTCGGTCGTTCGGTCGGTCGGTGGATCACCTCGGTCGGTCGGTCGGTGGATCACCTCGGTCGGTCGGTCGGTGGATCACCTCGGTCGGTCGGTCGGTGGATCACCTCGGTCGTCGGTCGGTGGATCACCTCGGTCGGTCGGTCGGTGCATCACCTCGCGTCGGTCGGTCGGTGCATCACCTCGGTCGGTCGGTCGGTCGGTGCATCACCTCGGTCGGTCGGTCGGTGCATCACCTCGCTCGGTCGGTCGGTGCATCACCTCGCTCGCTCGGTCGGTCGGTGCATCACCTCGCTCGGTCGGTCGGTCGGTGCATCACCTCGCTCGGTCGGTCGGTCGGTGCATCACCTCGGTCGGTCGGTGCATCACCTCGGTCGGTCGGTCGGTCGGTGCATCACCTCGCTCGGTCGTTCGGTCGGTCGGTGGATCACCTCGGTCGGTCGGTGGATCACCTCGGTCGGTCGGTCGGTGGATCACCTCGGTCGGTCGGTCGGTCGGTGCATCACCTCGGTCGGCTCGGTCGGTCGGTGCATCACCTCGGTCGGTCGGTCGGTCGGTGCATCACCTCGGTCGGTCGCTCGGTCGGTGCATCACCTCGCTCGGTCGGTGCATCACCTCGCTCGGTCGGTGCATCACCTCGCTCGGTCGGTCGGTGCATCACCTCGCTCGGTCGGTCGGTGCATCACCTCGCTCGGTCGGTCGGTGCATCACCTCGGTCGGTCGGTCGGTCGGTGCATCACCTCGCTCGGTCGGTCGGTCGGTGCATCACCTAGCTCGGTCGGTCGGTCGGTCGGTGCATCACCCGCTCGGTCGGTCGGTGCATCACCTCGCTCGGTCGGTCGGTCGGTGCATCACCTCGCTCGGTCGGTCGGTGCATCACCTCCGCTCGGTCGGTCGGTCGGTGCATCACCTCTTTCGGTCGGTCGGTCGGTCGGTGCATCACCTCGGTCGGTCGGTCGGTCGGGCATCACCTCGCTCGGGTCGGTGCATCACCTCGCTCGGTCGGTGCATCACCTCGCTCGGTCGGTCGGTCGGTGCATCACCTCGCTCGGTCGGTCGCTCGGTCGGTGCATCACCTCGCTCGGTCGGTGCATCACCTCGCTCGGTCGCTCGGTCGGTGCATCACCTCGCTCGGTCGGTCGGTGCATCACCTCGCTCGGTCGGTCGGTGCATCACCTCGGTCGGTCGGTCGGTCGGTGCATCACCTCGGTCGGGGTCGGGCATCACCTCGGTCGGTGCATCACCTCGGTCGGTCGGTGCATCACCTCGGTCGGTCGGTCGGTGCATCACCTCGGTCGGTCGGTGGATCACCTCGGTCGGTCGGTGGATCACCTCGGTCGGTCGGTGGATCACCTCAGGTCGGCGGTCGGTGCAATCACCTCGGTTCGGTCGGTCGGTGCATCACCTCGGTCGGTCGGTCGGTTGCATCACCTCGGTCGTCGTCGGTCGTGCATCACCTCGGTCGGTCGGTCGGTGCATCACCTCGCTTCGGTCGGTCGGTGCATCACCTCGCTCGGATCGGTCGGTGTATCACCTCGCTCGGTCGGTCGGTCGGTGCATCACCTCGGTCGGTCGGTGCATCACCTCGGCCGGTCGGTCGGTGCATCACCTCGGTCGGTCGGTGCATCACTCGGTCGGATCGGTCGGTGCATCACCTCGGTCGGTCGGTCGGTGCATCCACCTCGCTCGTTCGGTCGGTCGGTGGATCACCTCGGTCGGTCGGTCGGTCGGTGCATCACCTCGGTCGGTCGGTCGGTCGGTGCATCACCTCGGTCGGTCGGTCGGTGCATCACCTCGGTCGGTCGGTCGGTGCATCACCTCGGTCGGTCGCTCGGTCGTGCATCACCTCGCTCGGTCGGTGCATCACCTCGCTCGGTCGGTGCATCACCTCGCTCGGTCGGTGCATCACCTCGCTCGGCGGGTCGGTGCATCACCTCGCTCGGTCGGTCGGTGCATCACCTCGCTCGGTCGGTCGGTGCATCACCTCGGTCGGTCGATCGGTGCATCACCTCGGTCGGTCGGTCGGTGCATCACCTCGGTCGGTCGGTCGGTGCATCACCTCGGTCGGTCGCTCGGTCGGTGCATCACCTCGCTCGGTCGGTGCATCACCTCGCTCGGTCGGTGCATCACCTCGCTCGGTCGGTCGGGTCGGTGCATCACCTCGGTCGGTCGTCGGTCGGTGCATCACCTCGGTCGGTCGGTCGGTGCATCACCTCTTTCGGTCGGTCGCTCGGGTCGGTGCATCACCTCGCTCGGTCGGTGCATCACCTCGCTCGGTCGGTCGGTCGGTGCATCACCTCGCTCGGTCGGTCGCTCGGTCGGTGCATCACCTCGCTCGGTCGGTCGGTGCATCACCTCGCTCGGTCGCTCGGTCGGTGCATCACCTCGCTCGGTCGGTCGGTGCATCACCTCGCTCGGTCGGTCGGTGCATCACCTCGCTCGGTCGGTCGGTGCATCACCTCGCTCGGTCGGTCGGTGCATCACCTCGCTCGGTCGGTCGGTGCATCACCTCGCTCGGTCGGTCGGTGCATCACCTCGCTCGGTCGGTCGGTCGGTCGGTGCATCACCTCGCTCGGTCGGTCGGTCGGTCGGTCGGTGCATCACCTCGCTCGGCCGGTCGGTGCATCACCTCGCTCGGTCGGTCGGTGCATCACCTCGCTCGGTCGGTCGGTGCATCACCTCGCTCGGTCGGTCGGTGCATCACCTCGCTCGGTCGGTGCATCACCTCGCTCGGTCGGTCGGTCGGTGCATCACCTCGGTCGGTCGGGCATCACCTCGGTCGGTCGGTGCATCACCTCGGTCGTCGGTGCATCACCTCGGTCGTCGGTCGGTCGGTCGGTCGGTCGGTGCATCACCTCGGTCGGTCGGTTCGGTCGGTGAATCACCTCGCTCGGTCGGTCGGTCGTGCATCACCTCGCTCGGTCGGGTCGGTCGGTGCATCACCTCGCTCGGTCGGTCGGTCGGTGCATTCACCTCGGTCGGTCGGTCGGTTGCATCACCTCGGTCGGTCGGTCGGTGCATCACCTCGCTCGGTCGTCGGTCGGTCGGTGCATCACCTCGCTCGGTCGTCGTCGGTGCTCACCTGGTCGGGTCGGTCGGTGGCATCACCTCTTTCGGTCGGTCGGTCGGTCGGTGCATCACCTCTTTCGGTCGGCGGTCGGTCGGTCGGTGCATCACCTCTTCGGTCGGTCGGTCGGTCGGTCGGTGCATCACCTCTTTCGGTCGGTCGGTCGGTCGGTCGGTGCATCACCTCTTTCGGTCGGTCGGTCGGTCGGTCGGTGCATCACCTCTTTCGGTCGGTCGGCTCGGTCGGTCGGTGCATCAACCTCTTTCGGTCGGTCGTCGGTCGGTCGGTGCATCACCTCTTTCGGTCGGTCGGTCGGTCGGTCGGTCGGTGCATCACCTCTTTCGGTCGGTCGGTCGGTCGGTCGGTGCATCACCTCTTTCGGTCGGTCGGTCGGTCGGTCGGTGCATCACCTCTTTTCGGGTCGGTCGGTCGGTCGGTGCATTCACCTCTTTCGGTCGGCTCGGTCGGTCGGTCGGTGATCACCTCTTTCGGTCGGTCGGTCAGTCGGTCGGTGCATCACCTCTTCGGTCGGTCGGTCGGTCGGTCGGTGCATCACCTCTTTGGCGGTCGGTCGGTCGGTGCATCACCTCGGTCGGTCGGTCGGTCGGTCGGTGCATCACCTCGGGCGGTCGGTCGGTGCATCACTCGGGCGGTCGGTCGGTCGGTGCATCACCTCTTTCGGTCGGTCGGTCGGTCGGTCGGTTGCATCACCTCTTTCGGTCGGTCGGCGGTCGGTCGGTGCATCACCTCTTTCGGTCGGTCGGTCGGTCGGTCGGTCGGTGCATCACCTCGGTCGGTCGGTCGGTCGGTCGGTGCATCACCTCGGGCGGTCGGTGCATCACCTCGGGCGGTCGGCCGGTCGGTGCATCACCTCGGGCGGTCGGTGCATCTCTGTGCATCACCACACTCACTCACTCACTCACTCACTCACTCACTCTGTGCATCACCACACTCACTCACTCACTCACTCTGTGCATCACCTCACTCACTCACTCACTCGGTGCATCACCACACTCACTCACTCACTCGGTACATGACCTCAACCCCTAAGTACATCACCTTAACCACACGGGGACACACACACACACAGACAAAACAGTCTGCACTTGAATACATACAGTACCTGTCAAAAGTTTAGACACCTTCTCATTCCAGGGTTTTTCTTTATTTTTACTATTTTCTACATTGTAGAATAATAGTGAAGACATCAAACTATGAAATAACACATGGAATCATGCAGTGTTAAACAAATCAAAATAGATTTGAGATTCTTCAAAGTAGCCGCCTTTTGCCTTGGTGACAGTTTTGCACACTCTTGGCTTTTATTGAGGCAGTCAGTTGTTGTGACAAGGTAGGGGTGGTATACAGAAGATAGCCCTTTTTCGGTAAAAGACCATGTCCATATTATGGCAAGAACCGCTCAAATAAGCAAATAGAAACAACCGTCCATCATTACTTTAAGACATGAAGGTCAGTCAATGCGGGAAATTTCTAGAACTTTGAACGTTTCTTTAAGTGCAGTCACAAAAACCATCAGGCACTATGATGAAACTAGCTCTCATGAGGACCGCCACAGGAAAGGAAGACCCAGAGTTACCTCTGCTACAGAGGATAAGTTCATTAGAGTTACTAGCCTCTGAAATTACAGCCCAAATAAATGCTTCAGAGTTCAAGTACCAGACACATCTCAACATCAACTGTTCAGAGGAGAATGCGTGAATCAGGCCTTCATGGTCAAATTTCTGCGAAGAAATCACTACTAAAGGAAACCAATAGGAAGATGAGACTGGCTTGGGCCAAGAAACACGAGCAATGGATATTTGACAGCAATGGATATCTGTCATTTGGTCTGGAGTCCAAATCTGAAGCATGGAGATGGTGTGGGAGTGCTTTGCTGTTGACACTGATTTATTTAGAATTCAAGGCACACTTAACCAGCATGGCTACCACATCATTCTGCAGTGATACGCCATCCCATCTGGTTTGGGCCTTAGAGGGACTATCATTTGTTTTTCAACAGGACAATGACCCAACTTACCTCCAGGCTGTGTAAGGGCTAATTGAGCAAGAGAGTGATGGAGTGCTGGATCAGATCTGGCCTCCACAATCAACCAACCTCCACAATCAACCGACCTCAACCCAATTGAGATGGTTTGGAATGAGTTGGAACGCAGAGTGAAAAGCAGCCAACAAGTGCTCAGCATATGTGGGAACTCCTTCAAGACTGTTGGAAAAGCATTCCAGCAAAGCTGTCATCAAGGCAAAGGGTGGCTACTTTGAAAAATGTAAAAATCTAAATATATTTTGATTTGTTAAACACTTTTTTTGGTTACAACATGATTCCATGTGTTATTTCATAGTTTTGATGACTTCACAATTATTCTACAATGTAGAAAATAGTACAAATAATGAAAACCCCTGAATGAGTAGGTGTTCAAACTTTTGACTGTATATTTGAAAATACAGGTAGTGGAATATTGGAAGGTATTTGGAAATACACTTGGAAAGTATTGACATGTATTTGAAAGTACTCGTATACATTTATTTTCTAGTACAAATAATGAAATACTCCATGCATTTGAACCCAGGTCTGTTTGGTCCTAGGTTTTTTTGAAAAAAATGTATTTGGAAACAAGTATTTAAAAATTCTTTAATGATTTCCTATAGTTTCATACTTCAAATAGAAGTAGTTTATTTCTGCCACATTATTTGAAAATGCTCAAATGCACAGAAAATAAGTATATAAATACAAAATACTTAAATGCACATACATTTGAACCCAGGTCTGGTGAACAACCGAAATGAAATATCAAACCAGATGTGGATGTTGGTTGATCTGACTGTTTGCCAGGTGGGACTATTCATTAGACACCATCTTTGTTTCCCCAGCCTGAGGACATAGGTCAGTCCCCCGGGGTTCCCACCCCAGACGGAGACAAGGTAGACCTGGAGGCCTTCAGCGAGTTCACCAAGATCATCACCCCTGCCATCACACGCGTCGTCGACTTTGCCAAAAAACTGCCCATGTTCTCAGAGGTGGGTTTAAAGGACTGTGCATGTGTGTGTGTAAGTTCCTGTGTGTCTCTGTCCTGTGTCCTCATTTGTCCCTGTGAGTCTCTAATGGGGCTCATCAACACACACTTGACTGTGATTACCTCCTCTTTCTCCTCCTTCAGCAGAACTTATTGTCATGGTGTCTGTCTGTTCGTTCCTGCGTGCGTGCTTGTTATACTGTATATTCACCACTGCCTCCTGCATATGACTCAGTCTGCTATATAATGAGGACATAATGCTGCTGTTTCACACTCACTCACTTTCTCTCACACACGCGTGCGCATGCACACGGTACTCAGACTAGGATGCACAGAACTCACCTTCATCCACGGTCCCCGACAGACAGTCCCGAAAGATTGTGATTTACCAGTTATGTAATCTGTAGCTGGACTATCATTACAAATAAACATCACTGCCATGGGATGACATCATTGTGTTTATTTGGTGTACACTCTAACAGTCTCCCTCTCCTATCCTCCCTCCAGCTGCCTTGTGAGGACCAGATCATCCTATTGAAAGGCTGCTGTATGGAGATCATGTCGCTGCGTGCCGCCGTGCGCTATGACCCAGAGAGCGAGACGCTTACCCTGAGCGGCGAGATGGCGGTGAAGAGGGAGCAGCTGAAGAATGGCGGGCTGGGCGTGGTGTCGGACGCCATCTTTGATTTGGGCAAGAGTCTGGCACAGTTTAACCTGGACGACTCGGAGGTGGCCCTGCTGCAGGCTGTGCTCCTCATGAGCTCAGGTGAGGGGCCAGGAGGCTGTGGAAAGGTTATAACAACTCTATGAGCAGACATAATATCTTAATGAACAGACACAGCTGCTCTATGAACAAACAAAACAGTCAATCAATGGAAGGACATCAGGATCATAACCACTTTAAGAACAGACAACAGCTGTATGAACACACTGAAGGTCTCCCTATGTTGGTAACATTTTATGAACAAGCTTCAATATCTACCATTTCTCTAGTATTATTATTGGTCTTTAAAAGGTATGTATTTGTGCGTTCCTCTCAGATCGCTCGGGCCTGACGTCGGTAGATAAGATCGAGAAGTGCCAGGAGACGTACCTGCTTGCCTTCGAGCACTACATCAACCACCGCAAGCACAACATTCCCCACTTCTGGCCCAAGTTGCTGATGAAGGTGACGGACCTGAGGATGATCGGGGCGTGCCACGCCAGCCGCTTCCTCCACATGAAAGTGGAGTGTCCCAACGAACTCTTCCCTCCGCTCTTCCTGGAGGTCTTCGAGGACCAGGAAGTATGAACTGACTTCTGACATGGAAGAGAGAGGGGGGAATTATTAGGGGAAAAGAAAAGGGGTAAAGAAATTGGCCGCTTTCTTTGTTTTGTGAAACACAATATCACCACCACCAGCAACACGGTTAGTCACCAAGAAAAAAGTCTCAGAAAACCAAAGGCTTTCTTTTGCGTAGCATTTTTGATGATTCGTTTCTGGCCGCACTTGGGGCTCTTGTGGCTGCTGGGCCCCACTTTGAGTTGGGGTGTGGGGCCCCCTCTAAAGTGTGGTTCTCTGACTGCGCTGTGCGTCTATCTAACAGAGAGGCTAGCAGCCCTGAGCGGTGTTCTGCTCCTGTGTTGTTATACACCAGGTGCACATGTATGCAAACCCAAACCCCCAAGGTCTGGTTGGGGTAGCGGTACTGGTGGGGAGCTCTGTGTTAGTGGAAGGCAATCGCTCTGAGAGGCAGACAAACATATACATGCATACATTCACAGACAATCACTTTACAAAATCAAACCACACACATAAAGCCACTGATTGTACATCTACATTCACCTAACACACACACACACACACACACACACACTGCTATAGACACACATATTCATACATGGGACTGACGTAGCTTTTCAGAGCCGCCCGTCACTCGAGCAGGGCAGATAGCTGCTGTTTTTTGTCCCACAATCGAGCTTCCATCAGAGCCTCCACCCTCCAACCTGCTCCCCTCTTCGGCCTCCTCACCGTCCTCCACTGGGACAGTCACCAAGTGTTCCCCCACACTTCTCCCTTTTGAACTCTTCACCTTCCACCCCCTGATGTGCAGCCCAAACTCCTCCTAGCCAAGGCGTGTACTTGTGAACCTACCTCCCTGTACCTTACATACCTCCCTTACACAAAGTGACACATAAACCTTCCTTTATGACAATGGATACAAACAATATCCAATTTGTTGTGCAAAGGTGCAAGTGTACCGTCATGTATATACATAACCCTTTACCCTCATACATACAAGTACTGTATACCTATCTTACTGCATGTATACAGTACACCGGTCTACCTGCATGCACATATACCTCTGTACCTGCATTATATACCCACTGGTTTACCTCCATGTACTTCTCATCCTATACATACCTGTCTACCTGAATACAGCCATACCTCTTTAACCATATATATACATACAGTAAACATAACCTTCTGCCTGTGTATATGGGTACCTCTCATTTATACATACCTCTCTCTGTGTGTACACACACAAAACAATAGTTTGCTGTTCTTTTACCTCGTATGACAGTTGAGGTGAGTTGATCCTCACTTAGGTTGTGTCATTCCAGCTGTCCCAAACCTCCACCTGTCCCAAACCTCCACTACATCTCCTGTTTGGACTGCACTGCACTTCCTGGTTGCAGACTGTGTGTCTCCTATGTTGCCCTGCCCATCACACAGGACTCCCGCCCCCTCTGATGTGGGATTGGTTGAGGGACGGGGAGAGGTGTCACTTACCTCGCCGGTGGTTACACCACAGGCCCCACCTCCAAACTGACAGATTCTACCTCGACTCTCATGTCAGTGTAGATGCCCCTCTGAGTGCAAAACACATATACTTCCACAGTTGCCAATATGGACCTGTTTGGTCCCCCTTACTACCCTGTTCAGTAAGACCCCATGAAATGGGAGAGGCTGCAGATCAACATGCATAGCAGTCTTTATCTTTTACACTTTTCTTTTTGAAGTATTTTTACCACACAAGACCAAGTCTCATAATGGATTCCCCCATCTATCTATGTTCAAGACAAACAACAAACCCACTGGCGGGAATAAAGATTCTGTGTCTGACAAACTCAAAGGAGACTTTCTTTCTTAGGAAAAGACAGACAGTACACCTTGGAAGCCAACTGAGCTCGATGGATGGGCCAAAGCATTGTTATTGTAGACGTTGTTATTGTGGTAAACAAACATACTCTAATCTCTAACTCAATTCAGTAGTATTCACCTGTGGATGGATACCCTGGTTCTCAATGTGGCAGGTCCAGAGACGAGACAAGAATGAGAGGCCCAGCCAATGCAACCTGCCACATAATGTACTTTTTACAGCACCGTTCACAGTAGCAACCCTCTTTCTCCTAAAGTATGGAAAAAGGATTGCCCCAGAGAGCCACAAAGCCTTTGAGATGATTCTCTGACTGTCCTCTCCGCACATCCAATCCTACACCCAGCCAGCTCTGCGCTTTCTCTACATGTCCCCATCCTCTCCTTCAAAGCCATTGACAGTTGTTTGTTTTGCACTAAAGGGATGTCTCCCCCTGTATTTTCCCTATATATGCGCCGTGTTGCGATACAATCCAGATCACCACTGCTCCTAATACAATACCTCCCCTCTCCTGCAGTCTTACCCTAATCCCTAGCTTCAGCCCGGTGCCTAACATTCTGTCACAACACACACACACTCTCTCAGTATTACCACAAGGGGATTTAAAGGAACCTAGAAGCTCTTAACTGTATGGAAAATAGGATGTCATACAAACACGTGCACGGCGATTGAAAAAGAGATGCCGATCTCAATGTGACTTTCCTACTTAAATTAAGGATGCATAAAAATAAAAACAATATGCAGCATAATGATAATCAACTCTTTGTCACTGTGAACGAGCCAGGCTTTGACCAGAAGGTTGGTTTGGATAAGGTATAGAAGAGGGTTGGCTTTTTAGCTGTGAACGACATGGAAATGTTCCCCAGAGGGGTCGTGATTAACAACATGTCGAAGAAGGGAGCTTTCCCACACAGCCAGTGGTCCCTAGACTACTGACAATCTCACACAGAATCAGACTCACCAGCATCGAAGAGCGCACTGCCTTCAGACACCATCAATCGCACCAGCACAGCAGATAGATCCTCAGGCTCTCGCTAGCCATCCTCGTGTCAGGACAGTGTGGATACAATCAACCGACAAATGTTAGCTTAGGTATGTCCTTCCACGCTACCCCCACACCTCCCATTCTCCACACTGTTCCTATTGCACCACCTTAACTGACCACACTACTAAACCAGGGATATCATGTACATTCTGGAACTCAACACATCTCTACCCTGACACCCATTCACTTCTTTAAATGGAGAATCTCCATCGAACATGCTTCTTAGTCCAGGACTAGACTTAATCTGGGTCCAGGAAACTAGCCCCAATCTCCCCCTCCCCGTTATGACAATCTCATGCTTTGCCCTCACTCGCTTTAACCTCCCCATAACCCCTTCCTCCCCACAACATGGTTGTCTCGCTCCCCTCTGAACATCCAATCGAACCCCAACCAAAAGTAGCACTTTGAGAACTTGGAGAGGAACGGAAAGCCCAGGTACATGGATGATATGTCGTTGTGAGGATTGTAAAAAAAAAGACTAAATGAAAAAAGACTAAATGAAAAGTCCCAGACTGAAAATGTTGTGCACTAATAAGTGTCGTTCTGCATATTTGTGATGTCATACTTTTGGGTTGAAATGCTGTTTGTCTGACAGATTCGTCTCCAATAAAGATTTTTTTTTTGTTTAGAAAGAGACTCAGGACTGAAAGCCCAGAAATGGAGTGAAAGAAAAGACAACTTGGATAATTTTTGTTTTGGAAAATAATTATTGTTTGTTGTTTAGCATTTGATTTAATTTAAGTTAATGTCTGTGTTGTTGGCGCTTGACTGATATGATGCTTTACTGTGTAAAACAAACAGCTGTAGACACTTTCTGAACGTCTGTGCAGTGTCGGGCTGCGTCCCAAATGACCCCCTATTTCTGACGCAGACTAGGTCTTCGTGAAACTTCACTTTGATCTCAGCTGGTTTGTACTGTTCGCTCCAGGTGGAAGACGCCCCTAAAACACTGATCTGTGTTCTGCTTATACTCTACCCAATCTTAAACTTGATCTAATGGGTAAAAGAAAAAAGGACCTTTAGTTGAGAGCTTGGGGGAAACGTCACCCATGAATTTGCCCGTCTGTCTGTCTTAATGTAAACAGGAATATTATGTTTTTTTAAGAAAAAAAATCGAATAATTACAAAACCGAAACAATTTTTTGTTGTTGTTGATTTAAACAACTGTTCATACCTCAGACAATGAAGTTGGAAACGGAATGAAAAGGAGTTGTGGTTCACATGCATGGATAGCCAGCCGCTGCATCGTACGCTCACATCGTTTGTGTGAAGCTTCTTGACAGGAACTGTATATAAAACGACACTATCTTAAATTCAAGCGGTATTTTAGGCTTTTGACAATCGCTCTGACATCATGCATTTTCTCACAACCACTTAATCCAATAGGCTCAGATAGACTCACAGGATCAGGAGATGTTTAGATGAGGTTCCCTCTACATAGTGTGTATTGGGATGTTATGTCCTGGCTCAGTATTAAATGTAGCTCAACAAGATCTATGTCTATAACTCTTGTGTATGTCCCTCATAACTGCCTAACCAAGCCTGGTCCCAGATCAGGATGTCTTGTAAACTCCTATGGTCATTATCACAGTTGGCAAGATGGAACAAACCGGTCTGGAGGCAGGCTATGTCAGTACCCCTGTAACGCTAGACAAATCATATAGACATTGCTGCTCTGCAGAATGTGATAGTGGCTCTTGCGCTCAGACACTCACCAATCAATTGTTTTTGGTTTCATAGGTTATGACAAGAACAAAAAACATACATCGAGAGATGGTGGCATCCCAGAGCGCTTTATTTGTGTTGTTAAAAAGTTATTTACTTACGTCAAAAGTTGTTAATGTCCAGTTTCTTACTTGGGTACGTTTCCCTTCCTCAACCTGCTCTTGAGCCAATTATTTTCTGAAATCGGCCATTTAACTATGTGCTTGCTCTTCTCTCAGCTTACCTTCATGAACACTGATCTGAAAGGACCAGATAAGTGAAAGCAGTCTGGTAACTCATCCATTTCCTGTCCATTTCCAGTGGTAACCATTAGTCAAGTAGGGTATATAGAATGGGAGGTTGTGGGTTAGCTGGGAGCGAACACTGTATAGGCAGAGGGAGTAGTCCATGAACTACTCCTGTGTTTCTCAATCCTGGTCTTTGGGTTGGCAAGGCAAGGGGTATTGCCCCTATTATTGCTGACAAGTGAATGACCCTCTTGAGTTTTTTCAGTTGAACAGTTATCTGCTCTTCCCACCAGTTGAATGGTGTACTGTAGATCATGTCTGATTTGGAGATGGGATGGGGAGGTTTCTATACTCAACTCAAGGACCAGGATTGGGGAAACCATTTTTATGCAGCATATTGTTTCTGATTAAAAATGAAAAACATCTGCAATTTCCAATGAGACAAACTGTGTAGATGTGTAAACAAATTCACTCAGGTCTGACTCTATGTTATGTAGAGGGGTGAACAGAGGCTACAGAATTTTGTGTTTGTGGGATGTGGTTGTGACCACTTGTTACATTGCTCCTAGACATAAATGTGATTTCACCAGCACATTGTATTCAAACATGCCATATGTCGCACCAAAAGGTGACAAATAGTCTAAGTATTAGCGATGATGCCTGAAATTCCCCAGGTAGATCCAAAATGGAAGTCCATTCTGAATGTCACTTTGGATACCGTAGAAGGCATGACTGAAATATGGTGACGGGGCATTTGGAAGGTCCCATCAGCAAAGGTATCACGTTTAGACACACCAGGCGATCTAAAGTATAGGCCAATCTATTTTGAAAATTTATCCTAGTAAAAGACAAGTAAAATAAGACAATTTGGAGCCTGCACACAAACCCGTGCACACTTTCACATGCAGTCATTGTGGAGTTGAAAGCAGCAGGAAGTGGTTGAACTCAGGTATATAAGAAAACAATGACCTTTTCACTTTAATAAATGATTATTTAGACTCAAACCATTGTTCCTTCACGCGTCTTTGACTGTCTGTGTTTGTGCCTTGTCTTGGGCAGATGAGAGGTAAGTGGGTGTGGCTGTGACAGTGTTGAATGCGGATCAATCTAGTGTCGCGATTGGCTCAAGCTGGGGTAAACACAACTTTTATACTCGTTTGTCATATTGACGCAGTAAACTCTGTCTCAATGCAGTATCAGATCTCCAAACCCTGGTCCATAAATGTCCAATTTCAATGGTTAAAAATGCATTCAATCTGAATGTTTAAGTTAAGAATTGGTCTGCCTGTGCTAATTGAATAGCCTGCGTACATAAATCATAGTCTTGTGATTTCAGTCTACTGACAGGGTGACGAAAAAGAGGAAACCCGCACACTGCTCTTCCTGGTAACACTACTCTTTATTAAGCTTTACTTATCGGCCTCGAGGCCTTTGTCACCTCTGACGAAGGTCGATACGTAAAAGCTTAATAAATAAAGAGCAGTGTGCGGGAAACAACAACAAAAAAATCCTCATCTTATTCAATTGTTACTATGCACCTCCAACAAAGATAGCTCAGATGTGCGAGTGCCTTTTTGAATTTGGAATCTACTGACCGGGAACAAATGATTTTGTTTTCACCTAAGTGATCATGAAAGGCCGGGTGTTTGGGATCAGGAAATCTGCTTCATTTGACATGCTATTAGTGTAATTTATTTAGGCAGTGTGGAGTCCCATTTTGAGAACAAGGTGTCTTTTCCAAGGCAGCCCTGCATGACAAGCAATTACACAATCAAGGCAGCATAGGAAATACAAATAATCAAAATATATATTTATTTTTTAAATGTCATAATTCAGAGGCACAAACTCCCCAATGATGAAGTTAGTGAAGCCTGGGTTTCTGGGAATAGCTTCCACTCACGGTTAATGGCAGATGCGCTCCGCTGGTCTCTCAATATTGGTAGCCTATTGGTTTTGGTAGCCTAACTACAGACCGATTTTAGAGTCTCTTCTCTTTTCAGCCATAACCATTTGATTTCAAAACTGTTCTGAAATATAAGGCCAATGTGGCGCTGCGGCTGTCAGGTAACAGAAGCTAAAAATCAGCGGTTTGATATTAAGCACACTGCTACGCTTGTGATTAAAGCAATTCACAGCTATTTAAAAAAAAAAATAAGATATTGATCCTCTGTGGCTACATTATCCTCTCTGGTGTAGTATTTTGAATAATTGTATTTATTTTGGCCTATGTACAAACAGGACTATTTGTTTCATTTTGGTTAGTTGAATAATTATTTGATTTTGGAAATGTACCAGTTGATGCTGCAGCACGTTCAGCATTCCTACGTCCCACGGCTATGGTCATGTTCCTAACGAAGGCACAAAACGGGAGATGCTGTTTCAAAAATCGAGAGAGCCTAATAGAATGCCTTTTGTAATTAGAGTTCTCATTTTTGATAGTGAATGTGACCGTAGGTTGTCGGGTTATAGATTCAGTACCCCTCAGTTTGCTTAATTAAAGCTTATTTTCAAGCTTTATTCCAAGAGTTTTAGAAATGACAATGTGAGGCAGAGAAGGGAGGAAGTTGGAAGGGACGACTCGGGGGTTGAACCCAGGTCTCCGGCGTGCGTTGAGTGTTACTGCTACACCATATCTCCCACTTAACTGGGCTTTGATACGTGCAAGATGGCCGACAAAATCATAACGTTTGGACAGATAATCTCTTCATATGGTGTTATTGCTTGAGACGAGCATCTATTATAACTATACAAGTTGATGCACAGTAGTGTTTTTTTCATCTTTTTCTCTTCCCCCTTTGAACCTGAGTAAGTACAGCCCTATGAACTCGGTGGGAATTTGCTTTAGATTTGTTGTGGAGGAGATGACGTCATTAAGGCAGTCTTCCTCTCCACCAATCACCAGCCTGTATTTCCCACCTCGCTCCCTGCCCTTGTTCACTGTGCAAACAGAGCTGCTCTCTCGGCTCCTCACCACGTCAGACAGATTGCAAACATCTGCGTTCACAGAGTAACGCAAACACACACACACACACACACACACACACACACACACAGGCTGACAGACTCACTCAGACATCCATTACGGATTTTTCTGCTCAGGGGAGGAGAGTGCTTGCAGCACCACAAAGGCACAAAAATAGCGTGCACACACTTTCACTCTCACATACACACACACTCATCAAATTGCATTACATTAAAAAAGGACACTACTTAGTGCTCAAACACACACTTAGAAACCTTGCAGGTACTGTATGAGACTGTAGTTAAAATGAAACCAGTGTTTGAGTAAAGTGAAGTGTCCATGGCATCAGTACAGTGTTTGCGCATGTGCCTGGGCACAGGTTAATTCACGCACGAGTTCCTTCACTCTGCAAATCTAAATAGCCTGCCGTTCACATGTCATACAACAATACCGCCCAACCCCCTCTACACACACACACACACACACAAGCAAAACCGTGTTAGATAAGCAGTAGCGGTGCGTGGGTAAAATCACTGGGGAAGCCGAGGCCATATGTGTTGTGATAATTGTGTTGTTTGCTCTACAACATGTTAATTCATATGCCTTGTCACTGTGATATATATACTGTAGGCCTAAAGGCCGAGACGATAAGAAGACACAGTGGCAGAATTAATTCAACCACAACTTTTTGTTTTATCACACGCCAGATGGCAAACTCTGTCCAGTGAAGTCCACAAAGCATATTGCAGGTACAGTAACAGACAGTTACATGACCTACAGCAAGGTCAAGCAAGTTAATGTTTCCAACATTTTCAGACCCAAGTTTATTTATTATTTTATTTATTTTATTTATTCTTATTTACAATGACGGCCAACCAAAAGGTGAACGGCTTCCTATGGGGATGGTGGCTGGGATTAGAAATAAAAATCAATTCAATAAAAATATAGGACAAAACACACATCACGACGAGAGACAACGTAACACTACATAGAGACCTAAGACGACAACATAGCATGGTTGCAACACATGACAACATGGTAGCAACACAACATGGAGCAGCACAAATCAGGGTACACACATTTGCTGGGCACGGACAACAGCAAAAGGGCAAGAAGGTAGAGACAAGAATACATCACGCAAAGCAGCCGCAACTGTCAGTAAGACTGTCCGTGATCGAGTCTTTGAATGAAGAGATGGAGATAAAACTGTCCAGTTTGAGTTTGAGTTTTTTTTTTGCAGCTCGTTCCATTCACTAACTGCAGCCAACTGAAAAGAATCAGGGATGTGTGTGCTTTGGGGACCATTAACAGAATGTGACTGTCAGAACGGGTGTTGTATGTGGAGGATGAGGGTTGCAGTAGGTATCTCAGATAGGGAGGAGTGAGGCCTAAGAGGGTTTTATAAATAAGCAACAACCAGTGGGTCTTGCGATGGGTATACAGAGATGACCAGTTTACAGAGGAGTATAGAGTGCAGTGATGTGTCCTATAAGGAACATTGGTGGCAAATCTGATGGCCGAATGGTAAAGAACATCTAGCCGCTCGAGAGCACCCTTACCTACCGATCTATAAATTACGTCTCCATAATCTAGCATGGGTAGGATGGTCATCTGAGTCGAGGTTAATTTGGCAGCTGGGGTGAAAGAGGAGCAATTAAGATAGAGGAAACCAAGTCTAGATTTAATTTTGTGCTGAGAGAAGGACAGTGTGCCATCTAGCCATACTCCCAAGCTCTAAACCATCAGAAGTAATAATCACACCGGTGGGGAGAGGGGCATTCTTCTTACCAAACCACATGACCTTTGTTTTGTAGGTGTTCAGAGCAAGTTTAAGGGCAGAGAAAGCTTGTTGGACACTAAAAAGTTTGTTTTAGAGCGTTTAACACAACATCCAGGGAGGGGCCAGTTGAGTAGAAGACTATCATCTGCATATAAATGGATGAGAGCTGCCTGAGCTATGCTGATGTAAAAGAAACAAAAAAAAAATCACGTTTTCAAACCGTTATTTACATTTTCCAACGGGGTGATACATTTGGGTGAGTTTTTTTTTTTTCTTTCTCTCCTGTGTAGCCTCGTTTCACTGCCTAAAATAGTCTAGTGTTCAGTGAAATAACACAATGTCAAAAACAGGTAGCCTAGGTCAAATAATTCATATCAATCACATTAACTATTACTCTCTCGCGGGAATTTCACTAACGGTCCTTATGTAGCCAAACGTAGCTGCTGCTCATTCTGTTTGCTCGAAAAGGGATAAATGGTTCAAAAAAGGCTTGTGTCCATAGAGACACATACCAGCTCTACTGGTAGAACTGCTACTACCAGCAGTACTACACCTGCACCTGTCGACAACACAAGCTGTTCTGCTTCCACAAGCACATCCAATGCTAGCATCAGTAATTCTACATTTGTTGTTAGCCCAGCTAGCATGGACACTGGCGGTTGTGAATCTGATGCAGCCGAAGAGCTACTGCCCCCTTACCCGGGAAAGCACCTAACAACAGACAGGGACATTGGACCATCGGAGAGGCACAAATATGATGAGAATTACATTGATTTGGGGTTCACTTATATTGGGAGTAGTGCCTTTCCGCAGCCACAGTGTGTGATATGTGCAAAAGTACTATCTCACAACTCGATGAAACCTTCACCCTTGCGCAGGCATTTAGAAACAAAACATGCCCATTTGAAAAATAAGCCACAGGAATATTTGGAGCGAGAATGAATTACTTTTTAGTAAGACGCTTATAAAAGCAACAGATAACATTAAGAAGGGGCTAAAAGCATCTTATATGGTGAGCTACCGAGTGGCTAGGACAGGCAAGCCCCATACTATTGTGGAGGACTTAATTCTTCCTGCTGCCGTGGATATGGCTGGAACAATGCTGGGGGAAAAGGCCAAAAACAGGATACAAACAATGCCTTCATCACTGTTTCATGACGCATCAGTGACATGGCAGGAGATGTTTTGAAACAATTACTGCTTCACATACAAGCCAGTGAATTATATGCGTGAATTCTCGCTCAGTTTAGTTCAACACTGATTCAAGCACATTTTTTTTCTACTCTTTTTATCAAGGGAGGCTAAATGCTCGCTGGCTTTCCTTGCCTTCAATGCTAGGGGTGGCAACAAGGTCATACTCGTTTGGACCAGAGAGCTTCAGATAGATGGCCGACACGTGGAGAGACGGAGGGGCGCTGTTTTGGCTCGCTCGGACGCTTTCGCCTGTGAGATACATTGAGTGTCTTTGCGAATTGAAGAAAGAGTGTGCAACACAGAGACGAAAGCTAAATTATTGTTTTCTTCTTCCCTTGGTATCTATGAATACATGCCACTGTACATAAGCATATTACCCTCTCATTCACTAGCCTAGATGTGTCCTCAGCTCAACTTTGAGGCTCGGGTGAGGACAGGGAGAAGGGGGGCATCTGGGAGCACGCCCACACTGACCCTGCCTGTCAGAAACACACACACACACACACACACAAATATATCTTTCCCCAGGTTTAATGAGAGACTCATTAAAGACTTTGTCAGGAAGAAGTTGTGGATTTGTAGGAAAGAGGGGGGAGGATGGAGGGAGTGTGTGAAAGAAAGGAATTGGTGTGTTTTTAAAACTGAACTGAATGAGAAGCCATCAAACATGAATCTATACATCTGAAAACTGGTGCATCAAATGAGCAATAAACAATATTAACAGTGAGCGACATAGTTAAAAAGTGATTTAACTGTGTAAGGTCATTAGGAATTTCAGTTCTCAGCAGTGGTTTGATGCTTGCTGGGGAATGAAACATTGGTGTAGAGATAAGAGAGCACATGCACAGTAGGGGATTTTACAGGTAAGAATAACATTGAGCATGTGGTTTCAGTTGGTCTTGGATGTGATCGGGATAAGGGGGTTGTAAAGTCAACTCCAGACAGTCATTGGCTAATTTCTCTGTTTTCTGTTTCTCGTCTCTTCCCCATCTAGCAAGCTGTGAGAGAAACTTCTAGATCACAGCTCTGCTGATCTAGGATCGGTTTTGCCTTTTAAATCATGATTAATAAGACCGATCTAGGATCAGTCCCACTTTCAAGTAATCAATTGTATCATTTATTATTATCTAAAAGGCAGAACTGATCCTAGATCAGCACTCCTCCTCGTAGGCGATTTGTGTATCAAATCCAATTTGATTAGTCAAATGCACCGAATACAACACCTTAGTGAAATGCTTACTTTGGAGCCCCTAACCAACAATGCAGTTTAAAAATGAAAAATACATATGGATAAGAGTAACAAGTAATTAAAGAGCAGCAGTAAAATAACAATAGCGAGACTATATACAGGGGGGTACCTGTACAGAGTCAATGTGCGGGGATACCGGTTAGGTGAGGTAATATGTGCATGTGGGTAGACTTATTAAAGTGACTATGCATAGATAACAGAGTAGCAGCGGTGTTGAAGAGAGGGGGGGGGGGGGGGTCAATGCAAATAGTCTGGGTAGCCATTTGATTAGGTGTTCAGTAGTCTTATGGCTTGGGGGTAGAAGCTGTTTTAGAAGCCTCTTGGACCTAGACTTGGTGCTTTGGTACTGCTTGCCGGGTGGTAGCAGAGAGAACCGTCTATGACTAGGGTGGCTGGAGTCTTTGACCTGGAGTCTTAGGGCCTTCCTTTTGACACCGCCTGGTATAAACGTCCTGGATGGCAGGGAGCTTGGCCCCAGTGATGTACTCGGCCGTAAGCACTACCCTCTGTAGTTTCTTGCGGTCGGAGGCCGAGCAGTTGCCATACCAGGCAGTGATGCAACCAGTCAGGATGCTCTCTGGTGCAGCTGTTGAACCTTTTGAGGATCTGAGGACCCATGCCAAATCTTTTCAGACTCCTAAGGGGAAATGGGTTTTGTCGTGTCCTCTTCACGACTGTCTTGGTCTGCTTGGACCATATTGGTGATGTGGACACCAAGGAACTTGAAGCTCTCAACCTGCTCCACTACAGCCCCGTCTATGAGAATGGGAGTGTGCTCGGTCCTCTTTCCTGTGGTCCACAATCATCTCCTTTGTCTTGATCACATTGAGGGAGAGGTTGTTGTCCTGGCACCACACTGCCAGGTCTCTGACCTCCTCCCTATATGCTGTCTCGTCGTTGTAGGTGTTCAGGCCTACCACTGTTGTGTCATCGGCAAACTTAATGATGGTGTTGGAGTCGTGCCTGGCCGTGCCAGGTACAGTCTTACCACAGCACCCTCACCAGGACAAACTAATTTACTTACTGCCCTCTGCTCGTCTCCTCCCCTTCATCTGCAATGTTTGAAAAATACAGGTGACGACAATATGATGGAAGCTCATCTTTAGGCTTGTCCCAAATGGCGCCCTATTCCGTTGACCAGAGCCCTATGGCGCTGTACCGTGAAAAGAGAGAACAACGACAGGACCTTGTTTGGGACAAAGTGCACGGACCAGTGTTTGTCAGTGAAAAGTGCGCTTCTGTGCCCACAAGAACCGATATGTACACAGCACTTACTTTGCATAAAGATTCAGTAATGGAGAAAAACATGTCAATCACGTGCAGATACAAAAAATAAATTCATTTCTGTTTATCTTCAATCATATTTCACTGCCTACATACAATAAGACATCAAAATTGTACATTTTAATATACAGTACATAGGTTAACTACATAAGTCTCTAACTAAAAAGTAACCAAATATCTGGTAGTGTTTACCATTCTTGCAGTGTTTACATCGTAGAACATTTTTAAAAAACTGTGAATACAGTGAATTGGCTAGATCATTAACTTGGTGTTTCACATGATCTGTGTTACCGGCAATGGGAAGCTCACATATGATAGTCCTCCCAATCCCATCTGTTCTGTCTGTCATACAAACGATTGGCCAGGGGTCTTAGTTTAGTCCTCCGTGTGTGTGTGTGTAAGAATATAGCATGATCTCAGTAAGACTGTAGGCCTCACTATGTTAACCATCACAGTTTCTCATAAATGTGCCAAAAAAATACATGCTACAACAAAATGAGAACTATTTCTCTTTTAGACACTCGATGGAACAGGAGGAAAAGTAAACCTGACAACATAACCATTCAATGGTTTGCTAGAAATCACCTTGACGAGTAGATGGAAGCTACACAGCACAGAGGCTAGACATGCCTGGCAGTGTCACTGACTGAAGGAAGTGGGTCAAGGTTGGATGGAGAGAGATGGAGGGGGAGTTGTAGGGATGGTAGCAGCATTGTTCCGGAGTGCGAGGATCCACTTGTATACAATGCCTGTCTGAATAGAAATCAAAGGACAAGTCATGCTTGAGCCAGCCTACAAAACAAGGATGGCAGTCAGTGAATGTGTGTGTCTGTGTACATCTACAGGTACATACTTTTCAGGTGTCCTGAATACCTACACACTTTCACGTGTCTGTTTATTTGTATATACTTGTAAGGTACAGGTACAAGGGAAAGAAACCCCTCCGGCCAAAACTGGAATTGGTTCTAGAACTTTCCTTCGGCCGCCAGCATCTCATTGAGGCGACACAGCTGCCGCATGAAGCCGTCGTTAGGGTTGATCTCTCTCTTCAGTCGTACTATGGACTGGGCGGAGAGAACGTCCATCCTGTGGTGCAGCAATCAGGTGTGCGATGACCAGCTTCGGGGAGCGGCTGTAGCCCTCTCTGCAGTAGACATACACTTTACCTGAGGGACGGGGAGAGGGGCTAAAGGTCAGAGAGAACGGGACACAATATAGCATCAACTAATAGGATGCAATATTGCAACAAATAAGGATAAAATATTACATCACATACCGGGATAAAATGTTGCATCAAAATGTATTTAATTTATTTCTAAGTTGAGACAATTCTGCATTTGAATTCAACTAAATTTCCAGTTTCTAAATGCACGATGCCAAAAGTCCATTAAAATAATTGATTCTTCTGAAGTCGACTCTGCAACCATCCCTAGAGTGATCGTGTTGAAACGGAGTCATCCCAACGGAGTCATCCCAACGGAGTGATCCCATTAGACCACAAAAGCCCTTCTTCATCATCTTAGCTCGATAATGTCATGTACTGTGATGTGTTGTATTCTATTCCACTGATCTCATCCAGAGGCGGACGCCACAATAATACACTGTTACCTTACCCTTTCCATCTTTGTTTTATTTTAAAAGAAAGAGATGGCTAGACACTATCGCTCGAAGTGTTTTGTTCCGTCGACCTGCACTTCACCAACTCGTGTGCAACAAAGTACCGTAGGTGTCATAACTGTCACAAACCTGGAGTGGTACTGTATACAGGCAGATACAGTGCCTTCGGAAAGTATTCATACCCCTTGACTTATTTCACCTTTTGTTGTGTTACATCCTGAATTAAAAATGGCTTAAATAGATTTGTTTCTTGCTCATTTATTTTAAATGAAATATCTCATTTACATAAGTATTCACTCCCCTGAGTCAACACTTTGCAGAAGCACCTTTGACTGTAATGACAACTGTGAGTCTTTCTGGGTAAGTCTCTAAGAGCTTTCCACACCTGGATTGTGCAACATTTTGTCCGTTTATTTTTTTTAATCCTTCAAGCTCTGTCATTGGTCATTGCTAGACAACCATTTTCAGGTCTTGACGTAGATTTAAGTCAACTCAACTTGGCCACTCGGGAACATTCACTGTCTTCTTGGTATGCAAGTCCAGTGTAGATTTGGACTTGTGTTTTAGGTTATTGTCCTGCTGAAAGGTGAATTCATCTACCAGTGTCTGGTGGAAAGCAGACTGAACCAGCTTTTCCTCTAGGATTTTGCCATTTTTATTTCACCTTTATTTCAGGTAGGCCAGTTTGAGAACAAGTTCTCATTTACAAATGCAACCTGGCCAAGATAAAGCAAAGCAAAGAAGTTGTACACATATTCTAAGTCAGAACTGTCCAGTATAGTGATGCTAGGCGGGCGGGCAGCGATCGGTTGAAGAGCATGCATTTTTGTTTTACTTGCATTTAAGAGCAGTTGGAGGCCATGGAAGGAGTGTTGTATGGCGTTGAAGCTCGTATGCAGGTTTGATAACAGTGTCCTAAGAAGGGTCAGATGTATACAGAATGGTGTCGTCTGTGTAGAGGTGGATCAAAGAATCACCCGCAGCAAGAGCGACATCATTGATGTATACAGAGAAAAGAGTCGGCCCGAGAATTGAACCCTGTGGCGCCCCCATAGATACTGTCAGAGGTCCGAACAACAGGCCCTCCGATTTGACACATTGAACTCTATCTGAGAAGTAGTTAGTGAACTGGGTGAGGCAGTCATAAGAGAAACCATGGCTGTTGAGTCTGCCGATGAGAATACGGTGATTGACAGAGTCGAAAGCCTTGGCCAGGTCGATGATGGATGGGGGGTGTGTATGGTAGATTCAGGTAGAGAGCATGCATGCCCTTAAATTATTAACATTTGGCCTTATACTTATTCCCTAACTAAACTATGTCAGCCTATTTTTAAACTCATTTGTCTCTGTGTTCCATCATCGACTATCTTATGTGATATGCTAATATTTAATCCATCTAATCAGTTTTGTTTCAGTATGGCTTTTGTCAACAAATGTTTCATAAAGAAATCAGGATGATAAAAGCAAACAAATAAAACCATTAAGTTGTTTTCACAACATAGGCTGCAGTAGTCCTATTGGCTATCAGAAGTAACTACTGTACACTGAGTGTACAAAACATTAGGGACACTTTCCTAATATTGAGTTGCACCACCTGCCCTCAGAACAGCCTGAATTCATTGGGGCATGGGCAAGGTGTCAAGTGTTCCACAGGGATGCTGATCCACGTTGACTCCAATGCTTCCCACTGTTGTGGGAAGTTGGCTATATGCCATTTGGGTGGTGGACCATTCTTGATAAAGACAGGAAACCATTGAGTGTGAAAAACCCAGCAGCATTGCAGTTCTTGACACACAAACTGGTGTGCCTGGCATCTACTACCATAACCCGTTCAAAGCGACTTCAGTCTGTTGTCTTGCCCATTCACCCTCAATGGCACACACACAATCCAAGTCTCAATCCTCCTTTAACCCGTCTCCTCCCCTTCATCTACACTGATTGAAGTGGATTTAACAAGTGACCTCCAATAAGGGATTATAGATGATCTGGATTCACCTGGCCAGGTTGTCATGGAAAGAGCAGGTGTTCTTAATGTTTTGTACAATCAGTGTGGATGCACTCCATTTGAATAGCATAATGCTTCAGATAAGTGTTGCCAAGACTAAAGTTGATCAAATAGCCTTATATCCATCTATAAAGTTTAGAATGAACATTTCATTGACACATTGAACCCAAGCAAATGAAACGCATGCGTTTCCAACATATCTCTCGGGGGGAAACACCTCGACGACACGGTGTATTGGCATGCTGTAGTAACCGTCACCGTTGGCACACAGATCATTGAGCTGCTGCACTGACGCGTCATAGTCTGACATGTCAACTCGCGCTGGCACGGTAGGCTGCGCTCTGGTTTTGCTTCATCCTCTTCTTGACTAGAACAGAGCTGTCAAATACGGCGAGCAGGTGTCAGGTTACGGAGCGGCCAGGAGAGGAGTCAGCTTTTCACATCTCTCTCATCATACACCGACAGTAATAACAAGGACACACAGACTGGCCGCAGAAAGTTCGAACCCCGTTTCACGGTTTGAAGTGATCTACAGCTCTGGTTGGACTGCAAGTATTCATGTTTTATAATGCAATAAAGATTTTATTTGGTATTTAGTGAAACAGTACATTGTGTATAGTATAAGAGAAGTTATATAAGTGACTTGAGAAATCATATTCTAAAGTGCAAATGTTATCATGACGGTCATTGGTCAACTATCAGCACTCTGCATCTACTAAGAATGACTTGGAGGGATCCTTTGTTATCTATATAAATCATTGAATATGATTATAAGTGCCAATATTAGGTTGCATATTTTTTATGAAATGCATTACCGAACATAAACTACCTTAAGTTGTATGGTAAAATGTGGTTCAGATAACAGGTTGAATACAACGTATAGTCTATGAATAGTCCAAATGTGATGTAGATGGCAGCATTAGTCATTTCACAAAATCAAACTCAACAAACAATCCCCTGAATTCTCCTTCAAATGGCTACCCCATTTTGACTATCAGTTTGAAAATGGAACAACCCAGAACCAAAATGCCTGCCATTTTCTCCTAACATGTTTCTGGTCGCATTTTGGTAGCCCGGCATCGAAGGACCTTGAGGAAACTGTCGATTTTGTGGGAGTCCCTGCGGAAGCAGGACATGAGGAAGTGGAAGTTGATGAGGCGGGAGGTCTTGTCATTGCCGAGGTCTCCACCCTTGAAGGGGATTGAAGAAATGTACTGGGAGGAGGGTCCCATCTATAGAGAAAGATACATTTTCTTTTAAAGCAGAAGATAGTGCCAAAAGGTTGTCACCTTGCACACAGTGTTCAATTGTTGAACTAAACCCACTAGTACATAAACAGTTCAGTATGCTTCACATAAAAACAGATACACAGCGTAAGTCACCCACCTTGTTGACCATTATGTCCAGTCCATCTCCCAGGCTCTTGGAGTAGTCCTGCAGTTCCCTTATCTTACTGCTGATGTCGCCATTGGAGGGGTGTGGCAGAGTGGGTGCCTCTGAGGAGAGCAGCAGCAGGGGATCGTTCCAGGCCAGGAGGAGGGAGCGAGCCAGGGAGATCAGCTCATTCTCCTGACGAACACAGTCATGAAAGAAAGATAGATCCTGCACGCTGAAGAATGCCAATCAGAGACAACGATAGACAGCTGTCCCTGATTGAGAACCATACCCGGCCAACACATAGAAACACAAATCATAGAAATAAAGGACATAGAATGCCCACCCAAATCACACCTTGACCAAACCAAAAAGAGACATAAAAAAGGCTCTCTAAGGTCAGGGCGTGACAGGGAGTAGGGACTAGGCATTGGGGGTTTAGTCAAGGAAGGCCTTGTGCAGGTTGTTAAATGCGCTGCTCTTTTAGAACGGAGTGAATACTAACATAGATACACCACAGGGAGGAGACAAATCTAGAGCGAGAGGAAGGGTACATCTGAGTTAGGGGGCTTCCTCTCCTTGTCTCCTTTCCTTCATCTCCGCGACTCCACTAATCTAAGACTGCTGGATGCATATAGCTCTCTAATCCTCTCAGATCTGTGCCTAGGTGCTAGATGTTGTTGCTGGACAGGGCTGTAGATTTTATCAATGAAGTACTCAAGCAGGTAGATTGGGAAAAGAGAGAAGGGGGAGAGATTATAACTAAATAGAGAGGTGAAAGAGATGAGTGAGGAGAGCACAGAGCTCTACTGACCGATACTTTGAGTGCTTGCTCCTTGTCCTTGGGTGTCTGGAGTGAGGAGGTGTGACACATAGACGGGCGTGGCATCATCACTCGTCCCATTGGTGGGAAGTGAGAGTCCTGAGAGAGAGAGAGAACGGCACAAAAGTGGTTATAAAGTTAACTCAAGTTGAACATGCTCTGACACAATACTCTGAACATAATGTAACGCACGATATATACATCTTGAACACAAACAGACCAGGTATACACACAGATACACATGCGCACACAGACCCAAGTACACGTGCATGGTTGTCCATGGTTATTAACCTTCTCACAACTTTCTGGGAATGGTGCAGGATAGTTGTTTGGCTTTGGAACATACTCAGCACATTTAATTATTTAATTATTTTTGTTTTATTGTTATATCCTTCCTGTTTGGCCCTGTCCGGGGGTATCATCAGATGGGGCCACAGTGTCTCCTGACCCCTCCTGTCTCAGCCTCCAGTATTTATGCTGCAGTAGTTTATGTGTCGGGGGGCTAGGGTCAGTTTGTTATATCTGGAGTACTTCTCCTGTCTTATCCGGTGTCCTGTGTGAATTTAAGTATGCTCTCTCTAATTCTCTCTTTCTTTCTCTCTCTCGGAGGACCTGAGCCCTAGGACCATGCCTCAGGACTACCTGGCATGATGACTCCTTGCTGTCCCCAGTCCACCTGGCCGTGCTGCTGCTCCAGTTTCAACTGTTCTGCCTGCGGCTATGGAATCCTGACCTGTTCACCGGACGTGCTACCTGTCCCAGACCTATTATTTGACCATGCTGGTAATTTATGAACATTTGAACATCTTGGCCATGTTCTGTTATAATCTCCACCCGGCACAGCCAGAAGAGAACTGGCCACCCCTCATAGCCTGGTTCCTCTCTAGGTTTCTTCCAAGGTTTTGGCCTTTCTAGGGAGTTTTTCCTAGCTAACGTGCTTCAACACCTGCATTGCTTGCTGTTTGGGGTTTTAGGCTGGGTTTCTGTACAGCACTTTGAGATATCAGCTGATGGACGAAGGGCTATATAAATAAATTTGATTAAAATTTTTAAAAAACATTAATTTCTTGGTATTTCATTACTTTAACAGGACGTTTCCTAAAAGTTCAAACGTGGTTACATTTCATTTTCCTTTTTGAAATGTTCTATCGTTCTTAAACTGGTTTGGCATTGAGAATATTCTCAAATAGTTCAGAGAACGTTTATTTCAGTTCTTCAGCATAACGTTTCCGACAGGTTTCCTCATGGGTCTATTTAAAATCATGTTCAGGTGGGTTGGCTGCGCGTACTAATTGTCCCCACCTGATCTTAATGAGTGCTTGTTTCCTTTAGAAATGGGTTCTGTTTGAATAGACTAAAATTAACACCTTTGTATGCGTAAAAAAAACATAGCATATTATCTCCATCCTGGTGGTGCAGTGGACAAATTCCACAGATGCTGTGTCACATTTTTTTAAAGTTGCATGATGAATGCCAAAGGAAATGCATTTCCATGTGCCACATCTGGGATTGGAGCTAAAAAAAAGTTTACCCAAAATAATCTGAAAGTGTTATTGAAATATTCAGTGAAAGTTTTAAGGAAGTTATTCAAAATCCTACAAATAACCTATCATTTTAGTTCTCAGAGCATTAATAAAACCTCCCAGGAAAACATTCAAGGAACCAGAGCAAAAATGTTCTCTGAACGTCCCTGCAACCTAAAGATAACTGTTCCCAGAAAAGGCAACATTTTCACCTCTGTTCTCAGAACATTTAAAAAGCGTTCAGTTTTACCGGTCAGGAAACTTATGACTTCGTTCCCACAACCAATGTGAAACCAAAAACATACGTTCCCACAACTTCCAAGGAACCAAATGTGCTAGCTGGGATGGTTGTTACTGACCAGGTCCTTGGTGAGGGAAGTGCTGAGTGAGTGAAGCTTGTCTGATCGCTGGGAAGCTCTCTCCATTAGGTCACTAAGGCCAATGGCATGACAGGACACAACTAGACACAGAACTAGAGGTGAGAGAGAAAGAGAGAGGTTTGGCTTTAGTCAATTTGCCTCCATCAAAAACTCACACACGGACTAAACACACACATTTCATCTCACCTGCTAAGTGGAGTTTGGTACCCTGGGATCGGCGAGCCATCTTTCCTTCTTTTTGGTTCTCTCCTTATCTTCTTGTCCTTCCTCTCCTGCTTTTTGGCTGTTGTTCCTTCTCGCCCCCTTATATAATGCCCTTGTCTTCTTCATTTGTGAATGCATAAGTCTGGTGACTGTGCGTATTGTTCAGAACTAGTTCTCTCCTGATCACTAATGAGAAACATTGTTTTTGGGGGGGGTCTGTCCCTTAGGCATGTACTCATCAATACCCATGGTATTTTTTAAGGTGAGATAGTGAGGTGGATAAAAGCTTTTGGAAAAAAGAGAGGGGGTTGGGGGGGGGTGGGGTTGAAGGGCAATTAGATTCCATTTAGTATGAGTTTTGAATGGAATCATTGACTCGTCCTACAAGGTGGGATCGTCTGTATTTGTGTAACTTGAATACACGGTACACGATGGAAGTTAAGTTACTAATTGTTTCTGTCAGAAATTCTGTACAGCCTCTTTAACTGTCATGTGTTACTCCCAGATTTGAGAGAGCACCACATCTGGTCTTTTTCCTGTTGTTAGCTGTTTATTTGAAAGTGTTGTTAGCAGAGTATTTGACAGGGTTGTTAGCAGAGTATTTGACAGGGTTGTTAGCAGAGTATTTGACAGGGTTGTTAGCAGAGTATTTGATAGGGTTGTTAGCAGAGTATTTGATAGGGTTGTTAGCAGAGTATTTGATAGGGTTGTTAGCAGAGTATTTGATAGTGGTGTTAGCGGAGTATTATGATAATGTAGTTAGCGGGGTATTTGATAGTGTTGTTAGCGGAGTATTTGATAGTGTTGTTAACGGAGTATTATGATAATGTAGTTAGCAGAGTATTTGATAGTGTTGTTAGCGGGGTATTTGATAGTGTTGTTAGCGGAGTATTTGATAGTGTTGTTAGCAGAGTATATGACAGGGTTGTTAGCGGAGTATTTGATAGTGTTGTTAGCGGGGTATTTGATAGTGTTGTTAGCGGAGTATTTGATAGTGTTGTTAGCGGGGTATTTGATAGTGTTGTTAGCGGGGTATTTGATAGTGTTGTTAGCGGGGTATTTGATAGTGTTGTTAGCGGAGTATTTGATAGTGTTGTTAGCGGGGTATTTGATAGTGTTGTTAGCGGGGTATTTGATAGTGTTGTTAGCGGAGTATTTGATAGTGTTGTTAGCGGAGTATTTGATAGTGTTGTTAGCGGATTATTTGATAGTGTTGTTAGCGGGGTATTTGATAGTGTTGTTAGCGGAGTATTTGATAGTGTTGTTAGCGGGGTATTTGATAGTGTTGTTAGCGGAGTATTTGATAGTGTTGTTAGCGGAGTATTTGATAGTGTTGTTAGCGGAGTATTTGATAGTGTTGTTAGCGGGGTATTTGATAGTGTTGTTAGCGGAGTATTTGATAGTGTTGTTAGCGGGGTATTTGATAGTGTTGTTAGCGGAGTATTTGATAGTGTTGTTAGCGGAGTATTTGATAGTGTTGTTAGCGGAGTATTTGATAGTGTTGTTAGCGGAGTATTTGATAGTGTTGTTAGTGTGCTGTTGGCTCTTTCTTCCCTTTAGTTTGGCCAGTGTAACCAGTGTTCACGGCACCCTGTAGGTATATTCAGCAGCCAAAAGCATTTGCTAAATGACCATCTTTCTTATCATATCATTATTACACTGTCTCATTCTCTCTCACTAAAACCACTTTCATCGCAGTGCTTGAGGCGTCAATACAGACCCGGGTTCGATCCCAGGCTGTGTCACAATCGGCCATGACCGGGAGTCCCATAGGGTGGCACACAATTGGCCCAGCATAATCCGGGTTAGGGGTCGGTTTGGCCAGGGGGGGGGGCTTTACTTGGCTCATTGTGCTCTAGCGACTCCTCGTGGTGAGCCGGGCACCTGTAGGCTGACTTTGGTCGTCAGTTCAACTGTGTTTCCTCCGACACATTGGTGCAGGCTGGTGTTAAGGAGAGCGGTTTGGCGGGTCATGTTTCGGAGGACGCGTGACTCGACCTTCGCCTCTCCCGTCAAGTTCACAATTGGATATCACGAAATTGGAGAGAAAATACACACACACAAAAAATGTAAATACAAATAAACCACTTTCAATGAGCCTCGGGTCAGCCACACTGCCACCCAGTTTGTATTCCACACAAGTCATCTATCCACATGGCCTGGACTGGAGTGGTTTAGTGGTTAACACCACTGCTATCAGCACGTGTATGCTCGTGACCGCATGTGGTAGGTTTGAATCCAGGAATCACTGCTACCAGCTCCTCTCTTCCCTTCTATATACTGTCTATTCTCTAGAATTAAATATCTGAAAAAATACAAAACAGAGAGGAAAGTAACCTTTCTATTGTCCTCTGGCAGACTAGTATGTGTGGTGATGTAATACCTTCCATCTCTGCCACTGATGACCCGAGATCTGAACCCCAGTCTCCCGCTCGGTAACTAACATCTTAACCATTAGAGCATTGGTAGTCAAACTTTTTCAGCGGGTACCCTATTTTCTTTCTCATCAGAATTTCTTGCAACCCCACTCCAAATCTAATGACACAACCTTTTATTAATTGCATTATCATCTCTTATCAAATTGAAAAGAAACCTATAAATACCTTTACTCAATAAAATTACATTTGTCAAATGATCTTTCTCAAAAACGTTTGTATATTGTCCCATACAATAATCTGTAGTGTAAATGTTTTGTTCCCAAAATAAATAAATACTTTTGGCAACTCAACTGCAGGGACTCCGACTATGAATATCAATGCATTAGATGGTGACACTGGTTTTGAAGTCGCAGGCAGGGCTACCTCATCACAAGAACGTGAGTCCGTCTCACCTCCGCTACATTGAGAATGTTCTAAGAATATTCCAGAAGGCTGACTACAATATTGGATCCTGGTCTTGATCTGGAAGCTTCTTCATGACTGTTGACTAAGTCCCACCAATCATGGGTACACAAACTTTCCCACAGCGATGTAACACAAATGCCTCTCAACAATCCTTTATGCAGGCCCACATACAGGCAAACCTGGAGACTGGGGTTCGACCCTGGAGTTCAAACCTGGGGTTCAATCCCCCTCTCCACCTTTCCCAAATTTGTCTCCTCCTAATCTGTCTCCCCCGTTGATTCTAAATCTTATCTGTCTAATTAAAAGCAAAAATGCCCTTTAAAAATGTATACAGTACCAGTCAAATGTTTGGACACACCTACTCATTCAAGGGTTTTTCTTAATTTTTTACTATTTTCTACATTGTAGAATAATAGTGAAGACATCAAAACTATAAAATAACACATATGGAATCATGTAGTAACCAAAAAAGTATTAAGCAAATCAAAAAATATTTTATATTTGAGATTCCTTAAAGTAGCCACCCTTTGCCTTGATGACAGCTTTGCACACTCTTGGCATTCTAGCAAACCAGCTTCACCTGGCAAGCTTTTCCAACAATCTTGAAGGAGTTCCCACATATGCTGAGCACTTTCTGGATGATTTTCTTTTACTCTGCGGTCCAACTCATCCCAAACCATCTCAATTGGGGTGAGGTCGGACAATTGTGGAGGCCAAGTTCATCTGATGCAGCACTTTGCGCTAACATATGAGTTTCCTGAGTCCTGAAGACTTGTGTTATCTCCCTAAGCGAATGCCTAGACTTTAGCTCAACAGGCTAGCACAGTCTTGTTGCACACAGATGACCTGGGTTCAAACCTAGTTGCTCACACAGGCAGCCTAGATGACCCCATATGTGTTTAAAATGTTAACCCAGACCATTATCTTTACAGGGCAAACCTCAAGTGTCAGTGCATAATTCCAACCTTGTACCTGTAACATTACTGTCTTCACACACATCCTATCAGCATCAATGATGCCAATGTGTCAATGAATGAGTAACATTACCGTTGTGAAGTACACCCCAGTTGGCACATAACATTCTGAGAACCATATGTTTCTTATAATTTGGTGAGAGTGTAGTAGTCCTATGGTTATTTTGCATACAATTTTCCCAGAACGTTTCCTCATGGTTCTATTGAAAGTAATGTTCTCAGATTGTTCAGAGAATGTTAACAAACACTTTTCTTCTGTGGGAATTTCAGAACTTCAGCAATACATTTTCTACATGTTTCCTCGTGGTTCTATTTAAAGTCATGTTCTCAGAACTTTAAGAAAACCTTCCATAAAAAAACAAGAAAACCTTAGTAATGTTTAAAAAAAAAAGGTATTTAAAACGTATACATTCCGTTCTCGGCATCAACAAAAAAAATATTCTCTATCTTGTTAAATGTGTTAAGTTTGTCCATTAGTTGGCCACATCTGATCTTAATGTTTCATTTGCCTGTTTAATTTGAAACAGAGTCTGTGTGAATAGACTAAAAATGAACAGCTTTTTACGAGATAAAATAAACATGGCATGTTTTTCTGGTGGCATAGTGGATTAATTCCATGGATAGAGAGCAAAAGAGCATAGGTTCAAATCTCACTGACGCCATGCCACAATAAAAAAAGACATATGTTTTGCCCTAAGCAAATGAATTTACACGTGTCGTATCTGTGGAGTTCAAAACAGCTAACCCAAATGAAGCGAGCCGTGTTATTGAAAGTCTTATTGCAACATGTTCTCAGAAATGTATTTACAGTGCTTTCAGAAAGTATTCATACCCATTGACTTATTGCACATTTTGTAGTGTTTACAGTCCCAATTCAAAATGGGTTAAATAAATTTAAAAAATCTCACCATCTACACACAATTCCAGGTAATGACAAATTGAAAACATGTTTTTAGAAATCTTTTGCAAATGTATTGAAATGAAATACAGAAATATCAATATCAATACATGTTAGAATCACCACATTTATTGAAAATGAAATACAGAAATATCTATATCAATACCAATACATGTTAGAATCACCTTTGTCAGTAATTACAGTTGTGACTTTTTTCTGGGTTACTCTCTTAAGAGCTTTGCACACCTGGATTGTACAATATTTATGCATTATTCTTAAAATTCTCGTTGATCATTGCTAGACAGCTATTTTCAAGTCTTGCCATAGATTTTCAAGCTGATTTAAGGCAAAATTGTAACTAGGTCATTCAGGAACATTCAATGTTGTCTTGGTAAGCAACTCCAGTGTATATTTGGCCTTGTGTTTTAGGTTATTTTCCTGCTGAAAGGTGAATTTGTCTGTTGGATAGAAGACTGAACCAGGTATTCCTCTAGGATTATGCATGTGCTTAGCTCTATTCCGTAAAATGTTATCCTAAAAAATTCCCTAGTCTTTGCCGATGACAAGCATACCCATAACATGATGCAGCCACCATCATGTTTTTAAAAAATGAATAGTGGTACTCAGTGATGTGTTGTGTTGGATTTGCCCCAAACAAAATATTAATTTCTTTGCCAAATTCTTTGCAGTTTTACTTTAGTGCCTTATTGCAAACAGAATCCATGTTTTGGAATATCACCATTGGCCTCACAGTGAAATACCTGAGTGGTTTCCTTCCTCTCCAACAGCTGAGTTAGGAAGGACGCCTGTATCTTTGTAGTCAGGGGTGTATTGATACACCAAAGTATAATATAAATCAAAGAAATAAATAATAAATAACTTCACCATGCTCAAAGGGATATTCAATGTTGGCTTTTTTAAAATCTACCAATTATGTGCCCTTCCTTGCGAGGCATTGGAAAACCTCCCTGGTCTTCGTGGTAGAATCTGTTTTCAAAATACACTGCTCAACTGAGGGACCTTACATATCATTGTATGTGTGGGGTATAGAGATGAGGTAGTCATTCAAAAAATAATGTTAAACCCTATTATTGCACACAGAGTGAGTCCATGCAACTTCTTGTGTGACTTGTTAATTAAGCACATTTTTACTCCTGAATTTATTTAGGCTTGCAATAACGAAGGGTTTTAATACTTATCGACTCAAGACATTTCAGCTTTTCATTTTTAATTCATTTGACATTTTGGGGAATTGTGTATAGATCAGTGACATAAAATCACATTTGAACCCAGTTTAAATTCAGGCTGTAACACAAAATGTGGAAAAATTCAAAGGGTGTGAACACTTTCTGAAGACACTGTAATTACCTTAAAATAACCAATAGTTTCCGTTTTGAGAACGTTAAACGCCCACACCATTAGAAATCCCAGCTTTTCCCAGCTGAAAGACGATGGCCAACGCTTCCCCATGGTGTTGCACAACTATTTAAGTCAATAAGTCGTCGTTTTTGTCAAAGTATGAAATATTTGTGATTGAAGTGCCAAATCTGAATGTGTAACTTCAGGTGGTTCTGTGAGTCTTTTCCTGTAAGATGACGTGCAAATTATTTTCAGCCTACGTTTCGTTTCAGGGCTGTTTTTGTTACATGTTTAATAATTTGTATTATTATTATTTTTTAAATAAAAATGTAGTCTAGAATTTTCATCCCATTGACATCAATACATTATCTTCAATAATGGGGCGGCAGGGTAGCCTAGTGGTTAGAGTGTTGGACTTGTAACTGAAAGCTTGCAAGTTCAAATCCCTGAGCTGACAAGGTACAAATCTGTCGTTCTGCCCCTGAACAGGGTCCTAGGCCATCATTGAAAATAAGAAGTTGTTCTTAACTGACTTTCCTAGTTAAATAAAGGTCAAATAAAATAAAAACATGATCTACATATGGGATGGTATAGCAGTTAGTGCACCGATATACTGTGTCACAGTGGGCTCAAATCCGGCCTAATGGCACAAATTCTATTTATCTTTTCCATGGACTGGGCTAGAGTTGTTCAGGACTGTCACACCTTATTGAGCCAGCAGAGGTTGCTCTTCTCTCCAGACAGAGAGAGACCCAGGCTAGAATTCATGTGTTTGGTATTAGGCCTACACTTCACTGAAGGGCTCCTGTGTCCTCAAGAAATGGTCTAAAACTGCCATTTTTGGGGAATAAATGATAGAAAACTCATAGAAAGCCATCAAGCCAGAGCATTGCTCCTTATGAATCTAGAGCAGTGTGTGTGTTTGGCATGAGAACGAATGTATGCTTATGTGTGCTATCTATGTGTGTGTGAATTTAAGGTATATAGCTTTATTTTATGTGTGTGCCCTGTATAAGCATGTCACTTTGTTGTGTGTGTGTGTGTGTGTGTGTGTGAGTGTGTGTGTGTGTGTGTGTGTGTGTGTGTGTGTGTGTGTGTGTGTGTGTGTGTGTGTGTGTGTGTGTGTGTGTGTGTGTGTGTGTGTGTGTGTGTGTGTGTGTGTGTGTGTGTGTGTGTGTGTGTGTGTGTGTGTGTGTGTGTGTGTGTGTGTGTGTGTGTGTGTGTGTGTGTGTGTGCAGGCATCTATATGGTGTGTATCTATATGGTGCATGCGTGGAGGGTAGACTATTTAGTGTATCGTTCACAAGTTGCTCTCCAGCCCTGTGGGTGGTGGTTATGAGATAAACACAAGGTCCTATATATGGGGTTTCAGTACACAAAGACAACATGTGTGGAACAACCGATCTCACCGCATGGACGTTCACCCTATTGATTACCCATGTGCCTCTGCTGCTGGCTGACACCCTCCCCCTACAACGTCCTTTCACAGTGGCTGTTTCTAACCACACACACGCACACACAGGAACACTAACACACATACAACACACACACATGAAACACTCCTCCTCTCCCCCCTAGTATGACCTATACATCTGACTTTAATTGTAATTTACTTCCCCTTAGAGGTGCCCCTGGAGTTAAATAACTCCCACTGGCTCTCTCTCCTTACCAACCCCTACTTGAACACAAAACTACTCCCAAACTGTTTTTTTCTCTCTCTCTCTCCTCAACAAACATTTCCTTACCAACTGCTGTAATACAAAATAGAAAAACTTCTCCAAATCTCTCTCTTGTCTTTTTCTCTCAAAATGTTCCACTGCTTACTGTTACTAAAACAATAATTGTAGGTGTGGCTGTATTTGTGCTGTGCTGGCTTGATGTGATGTGGAGTAGAGGAATGGGGGATGTGGCTTCAGGCCAGGGGTGTGGCTATGGATGATAGACTCAGGTAGATGTGATCTCTGTAGGAGCCTGAAGAAGAGTTGGTCAGTCTGATCTTATGCAAACCAGTGATGAAACCACAAATATGAGGAAAACAAAACGATTAGAGGGAGGGTGTAAAGAGACAACAAAGCGAGAGAGAGAGAGAGAGAGAGAGAGAGAGAGAGAGAGAGAGAGAGAGAGAGAGAGAGAGAGAGAGAGAGAGAGAGAGAGAGAGAGAGAGAGAGAGAGAGAGAGAGAGAGAGAGAGAGAGAGAGAGAGAGAGAGAGAGAGAGAGAGAGAGAGAGAGAGAGAGAGAGAGAGAGAGAGAGAGAGAGAGAGAGAGAGAGAGAGAGAGAGAGAGAGAGGGGGGTAGAGAGAGAGAGGGATGTAGAAAGTGGGGGGTAGAGAGAGAGAGAGTGGGGGTAGAGACAGAGAGAGTGGGGGGTAGAGAGAGAGTGAGGGGTAGTGGGGTAGAGAGAGAGGGGGGAGAGAGAGACAGAGAGAGAGACCGAGAGAGACAGAGAGAGGACCTGAAAAACCATCTGAAACACTCCTCCCCTGCCATGACGAAACAATTATTTGTCATGTCCTGCCCATGTGGAATCTAACCATGGTGCCTCTCTCTCTCCACCCTTTTCTCTCTCTCTTGTTCTCTCTCTCCCTCCTTTTCTTCCTCAGAGTTGGCGTTACTGTGCTTTTTTTCTTCTCCCTTGCTCATTCCCTCACTCACCTAAAATGGTTGGAAACATATGTTAACATTACGAAAGCAAGTGAAATAGATAATGTACAAAAGTGAAATGAACAATAAAAATGAACAGTAAACATTACACTCCAAAAGAATAAAGACATTACAAATGTCAAATTATGTATATATACAGCGTTGTGACGATGTGCAAATGGTTAAAGTACAAAGGGGAAAATAAACATAAACATAAACATAAATATGGGTTGTTTTTACAATGGTGTTTGTTCTTCACTGGTTGCCCTTTTCTTGTGGTAACAGGTCACAAATCTTACTGCTGTGACAGCACACTGTGGTATTTTACCCAGTAGACATGGGAGATTATCACAATCGTGTTTGTTTTCGAATTCTTTGTGGATCTGTGTAATCTGAGGGAGATATGTCTCTCTAATATGGTCATACATTTGGCAGGAGATTAGGAAGTGCAGCTCAGTTTCCACCTCATTCTGTGGGCAGTCTGCACATAGCCTGTCTTGTCTTGAGAGCCAGGTCTGCCTATGGCAGTCTTTCTCAATAGCAAGGCTATGCTCACGGAGTATGTACATAGTCAAAGCTTACCTTAAGTTTGGGTCAGTCACAGTGGTCAGGTATTCTGCCTCTATAATCTCTGTTAAGGGCCAAATAACATTCTAGTTTGCTCTGTTTTTTTGTTCATTCTTTCCAATGTGTCAAGTAATTATAGTTTTTTCCCCTCACGATTTGGTTGGGTCAAATTGCGTTGCTATCCTGGGGAACTGTGGGATTTGTTTGTGTTTGTGAACAGAGGCAGGACCAGCTTGCTTAGGGGACTCTTCTCCAGGTTCATCTCTCTGTAGGTGATGGCTTGGTTATGGAAGGTTTGGGAATCGCTTCCTTTTAGGTGGTTGTAGAATTTAACGTCTCTTTTCTGGATTTTGATAATTGGCGGGTATCGGTACCTACTTCTGCTCTGCGTGCACTATTTGGTGTTTTACATTGTACACAGAGGACATTTTTGCAGAATTCTGCATGCAGAGTCTCAATTTGGTGTTTGTCCCATTTTGTGAATTCTCTCTCTCCAGTGAAAGGGGTTGGCTCTGCTTAGTTTGTGTAAAGGAAAGTCCACTACCTCCCCCAGGGCCTCTATGGCACTCTATATGTTACTGTAGTGCAGCACACACAGAGACACAGACACAAACACACAGACCCAACTGCAACACACCCCCCTCTGTCCATAGGATCACATTCACTGGTACCTTAGGAAACCGTTGAAGGTGTTTGGAGGCTTCAGCATCGCAATTCCTCAATACACCTGCTGTCACACAAGACTACGATCAGACATCTGCACGGATAGGTGGGATTTGATACGTTACACTGGGATTAAAGCTGTTCTGCGGTCAGTTTTGGCACGATGGATACTTTTATTGTGTGCCACCATGATCTCTTTGTCTCCGGCCTCCGTAACGTTCTTGCTATGTTGCTCATTGTGACAAGCAGAAGGCTTTGGATGGACAGAGGAAGAACAGCTATCGCCTACAGAGGTAAAAGAACAGATGCCCTGGGAATACACTTCAACAGCCATGCGCTGACTTCGACCAAGTTTCTGTATGTTTTGTAAAAGCTCTGGCTCCGAGATGTTCTCGTTGATTCAAACACGGTCTATGTACATGTAACTCTCACGTCAAGAGGGTCTGACAGGTGCACTGCTGCTATGTGTAGTGTACTATGTGCAGTGTAGTGTACTATGTGTAGTGTACGCCTACTGCTTTTAGTACATTTGTGTTCCTGTTCCAGTTATGCATTGAACTGAAGTCCCTGTTCATTCCGGTCAAATCCAGTCCCGCTGCAGGACAAGGTAATTGGGTGGCATTTAATGGTAATTTAATTAGAACTAGAGTTGAGCCTCTCGTGGTGAATATGAATCTATAGGAGCTATTAATGGACATGCACGAGGCTCATCTCGGGAAGACGGAGGGAAGTGGGTTGGATGAAGGGGGGCGTCGGGCAAAGATGGTATAAGAACATCGGGGGGCGATCTCACCACGGATGTTAGGTTCTCTCTTCAGTATCCTCATTTTTTTGTTGTTGTTGCGAGCAACGTCACTTGTTGGGAGGTTGGACGTTAAATGCCCATGCTTTCTTATATAGCATTATGCAAAGTACGGAACATGTTATAGTAATAGGCCTATGGCTGTAGGCTGTGTCCAAAAGACTACGTTTACCAGACCCGAGTCATAGACCCCTTGTAATTCGTGATGGGCATTCCGGCTCTTTCCAGTGAGCTGGCTCGTTCGACTCAGCTCCTTAAAAAGAGCTGGCTCTTTTGGCTCCCAAACTGCTCTTTAAAAAAATATATGTTTTGTATTTTTTTCCAAGTCAAACAGTTTGAGATAGTTTGACTGTGATTAGTGTTAAAACAATTCTAATTCAATTATTAAATTAAATCATACTCTACCTTAACCACAATGTATTTAAAAATGCATTGGTTTGTTATTAAAAAGAATGCTGTTAAACATTTGCATTTAATGTATAACTTGTTGAATGTATATCAACAGTGCATATAAATGTAACCATTCAAAACGAATACAATCTGAGCAACATAATAATAGAATATTGCACCATAGTAGAGGTTGCCTGGTTATTCTTTAAAAGTGCTTTCCTCACCATCTTAAATAAGCATGCCCCATTCAAAAAACGTAGAACTAAGAACAGATCTAGCCCTTGGTTCACTCCAGACCTGACTGCCCTTGACCAGCACAAAAACATCCTGTGGCGTACTGCATCAGCACCGAATAGCCCCCGTGATATGCAACTTTTCAGGGGAGTTAGGAACCAATATACCCAGGCAGTTAGGAAAGCAAAGGCTAGCTTTTTCAAACAGAAATTTGCATCCTGTAGCACAAACTCCAAAAAGTTCTGGGACACTGTAAAGTCCATGGAGAATAAGAGCACCTCCTCCCACTGCCCACTGCACTGAGGCTAGGAAACACTGTCAACACCGATAAATCCATGATATTTGAGAATTTCAATAAGCATTTTTCTACGGCTGGCCATGCTTTCCACCTGGCTACCCTTACCCCGTTCAACAGCCCTGCATCCCCCACAGCAACTTGCCCAAGCCTCCCCCATTTCTCCTTCACCCAAATCCAGATAGCAGATGTTCTGAAAGAGATGCAAAATCTGGACCCTTACAAATCAGCCGGGCTAGACAATCTCTTTCTAAAATTATCAGCTGAAATGTTTGCAACCCCTATCACTAGCCTGTTCAACCTCTCTTTCGCATCGTCTGAGATTCCCAAAGATTGGAAAGCTTCCGCGGTCATCCCCCTCTTCAAAGGGAGAGTCACTCTAGACCCAAACTGCTACAGACCTATATCTATCCTACCCTGCCTTTCTAAGGTCTTCGAAAGACAAGTTAACAAACAGACCACCGACCATTTCGAATCACACCGTACCTTCTCCGCTATGCAGTCTGGTCTCCGAGCTGGTCATGGGTGCACCTCAGCCATGCTCAAGGTCCTAAACGATATCATAACCGCCATTGATAAGAGACAATACTGTGCAGCTGTATTCTTTGACCTGGCCAAGGCTTTCGACTCTGTCAATCACCACATTCTTATCGGCAGACTCAACAGCCTTGGTTTCTCAAATGATTGCGTCGCCTGGTTCACCAACTACTTCTCAGACAGAGTTCAGTGTGTCAAATCGGAGGGCGTGTTGTCCGAACCTCTGACAGTCTCTATGGGGTTCCACAGGGTTCAATTCTCGGGCCAACTCTCTTATCTGTATACATCAATGATGACGCTCATACTGCTGGTGATTCTCTGATCCATCTCTACGCAGACGACACAATTCTGTTTACTTCTGGTGCTTCTTTGGACACTGTGTTAACTAACCTCCAGACGAGCTTCAATGCCATTACAACTCTCCTTCCGTGGCCTCCAATTGCTCTTAAATGCAAGTAAAACTAAATGCATGCTCTTCAACCGATCGCTGCCCACACCTGCTCGCCCGTCCAGCATCACTACTCTGGACGGTTCTGACTTAGAATATGTGGACAACTACAAATACCTAGCTGTCTGGTTAGACTGTAAACTCTCCTTCCAGACTCACATTAAGCATCTCCAAAATGAAATCTAGAATCAGCTTCCTATTTCTCAACAAAGCATCCTTCACTCATGCTACCAAACATACCCTCATAAAACGGACTATCCTACCGTTCCTTGACATCGGCGATGTCATTTACAAAATATCCTCCAACGCTCTACTCAGAAAATTGGATGCAGTCTATCACAATGCCATCTGTTTTGTCACCAAAGCCCCATTTACTACCCACCACTGTGACTTTTATGCTCTCGTTGGCTGGCCCTTGCTTCCTATTCGTCGCCAAACCCACTGGCTCCAGGTCATCTATAAGTCTTTGCTAGGTAAAGCCCCGCCTTATCTCAGTTCACTGGTCACCATAGCAGCACCCACCCATAGCATGCGCTCCAGGAGGTATATTTCACTGGTCACCCACAAAGCCAATTCCTACTTTGGCCGCCTTTCCTTCCAGTTCTCTGTGGCCAATGACTGGAACAAACTGCAAAAATCACTGAAGCTGGAGACTCATATCTCCCTCCCTAACTTTAAGCACCAGTTGTCAGAGCAGCTCACAGATCACTGCACCTGTAAATAGCCCATCCAACTACCTCATCCCCATACTGTTATTTATTTTATTTATTTAGCTCCTTTGCACCCCATTATCTCTGCTTACACACTAATCTTCTGCACATCTATCACTCCAGTGTTTAATTGTTATATTGTAATTATTTCGCCACTATGACCTATTTATTACCTTACCTCCCTTATCCTACCTCATTTGCACACACTGTATATAAACTTTTTCTATTGTTTTATTGACTGTATGTTTGTTTATTCCATGTGTGACTCTGTGTTGTTGTATGTGTCGCACTGCTTTGCTTTATCTTGGCCAGGTTGCAGTTGTAAATGAGAACTTGTTCTCAACTAGCTTACCTGGTTAAATAAAGGTGAAATAAAATAGAAAAATAAATCATGTGCCAATCTGCAGCATCCCACTTAAAACATTAAACTGGTCCCTTTTTCTCGCTCTCTTCTTTATTTCCATGTTATAACCAGCAGCACACAGCAATGCTGACCATATTCTGCTTTTATTAGAGATTTGCATTCAGTAATACAAGCTGCCTCACTTTTGAGGGGCTGTTGCGTTTTCTTCTCTCAGTAATTATTTGTCCTGTTTTCGAGAAGACCCTCTCAGAGGGAACGGATGTGGCCACTATGCAGAGTCTCCCTGTCATGACTTTAGTAAGCCGTGGGTAGACAGAGGCCTTGTTCTTCCACCAGCTCAGAGGAGATCCTCCAAATAGGATCGGCCCTCCATTATGGCTGAGGGACTCCTTCGTGCTGCATCCCCAGTTGCTCTCTCGTCAAACAGCATCCTAACAGCAGACATTTGTGGCACTACTACTGGTGCTTCTGCTCCATCTGATCCCTCTTCTTCCTGTTGCCCTGGTGCCTGAGCCAGCTGACTGCTGGGGCTGTCCCTCCCTGCCGCTGAGGTTATTCTTTGATGAGCCTCATCACTCGCTCTGGCATCACTGAAGGCTAACTTCTTAAACCTGGGTCAAGTGCAGCGGTTTCTGATAGCATGTGATTATATTCCATTCTGTGGAACTTTCTGTCTATTGTTGAACATAGGGTGTCCATCAACTCTGTCACATGTCCTCTGGTTACATTTGCTTCTCTCTGGCGGCTGGCTGTGATTCACTGCAGACCCTTACACAGGAGTATCATTTTGAGGCTGTCACATAGCTGAAACGAGAGAACAGTAACTTATTAGTTCAGGTTCATGTTTTGTCTACTGATACTACACTCTCATCTACTGCTCATATACATATATAATACTGGATTAAATAATGATGTAGTAATAACTGCTTACTGTACCTCTCTCCACTGATCTCCACAGTGACCTGCTCAAAGGGTTCCAGGACTCTCTGCACACCTCCACCACCACCTCCCATTCCTCTTGGGTCAGAGCATCAACAGGTGCATTGACAATGGCCAGGGTAGCGATGATGGCATCCTTTGACTCAAGAAACAGCTGCAACATTTAAATGTTGAATTCCACCTTGTATTTGCAGTCTTGTTTAGGCCTCAGCTCAGACATCCCCATCTGGCTTTGTGTAGACTAGTTGTTCAGCACCTACTGTGCTCCTGTGGAAGTATTCCACAGCTGCTAACACTTTGTCCACAGTGGGGTTCATCACCTTCAGAGCATCTCTTACAATCAGGTTGATTGTGTGGACAAGACATGAATGATGGGTCCATTTTAACATTTTCATGGCTTTGGTTATATTAGCTGCATTGTTGCTAACACAACAGACCACTTTTCCATCTACTTGCCATTCTCTTGCCACTTTCACCAGTTCCTCTGCCAAGTTCTCTGAGGTGTGTCTGTCGCTGAACTCAAAGCAGTCCAGAAGACAACTAGACATAAAAAAAATCTTCAATGAAGTGACATGTAACCGACATGTAAGAAGTGGTTAACCTTGATGTCCAGCAGTCAGTGGTAAGGCAAACTGCAGTAGCTTTTTGGACTCTTTCCAGCACTGAAACCTGTGTGCTCTTGTACAGTTGTGGAATAAGTGATTTTGAAAGGGTTTTCCTGCTTGGAACTGTGTACATTGGATTTAGACTATTGCTATAATTTCTAAAACCTCTGTTCTCCACGATCGAAAATGGCTGGAAATCGATGGCAATCATTTTAGCCAATGCAATATCAATTTGGCTTTGTTTTGCTACAGACATGGACTTTGGTATAAACTGATCCATAGAAGAATGTGTTGCTGTGGGTCGAGGAGTAGGCCTACTTGACTGAGTGGATACATCTCCACGTGTGGAGGTGCTGGCTCCACCACTATCACTAGCAGGACCCGCTAGTTTCTCGAAGCTCCGCTACAGCTAGCTCCACAGTTGGGTGCACAGTTCACATATGCTGGTGTAGGTTGTGCATAGAACCGGCTTTATATGAGATTTAGTTTTGGAAAATTCTACACTGTGCTCTAACATTGTCTACATTATTAGAATGCATCGAAATGCTACTGTGCTTCCGACTCATTTTCCAGCTGTTTTTTTCACAGCTGTCCTTCCTCTCTCTCCTCGGCTGCTAAGTGAGTGACTGTGAGTGAGTTGGCTCGGTGTGTCTGATTGACAGGAACAACAGGTGAGGCTGTTATTCTGAGCAGACAGTCAGAAATAATGTGTGTGCACTTGAGCATTTAGGCCTATATAATTTTATTTATTTTTTCGTTCTTTGAATTCGTTAATTCTATTCATTTAAATATTTTGATTATTCATTAAAAAAAAATATTTTAAAAAATAGATTCGGCTCTTCTGATATGCGAGCCGGCTCCCAACGTACAAGAGCTGGCTCTTAGAGCTGACTCGTACGCGAACGACCCATCACTACTTGTAATTGGTTGCTGGTGTGTTGAGGGGATGAGGTAGCCTATAAAGCAAAGCCGATAGCGTTTGTTGATACTGACTACAAGGGGATCAGGTAAAACATCCTGGTTGAATGGTTGGGAAATGTTTGCGGTTTTACTGAAATATACACAAGTACGCCCTAGACTTGAGATTTATTCGCCATTCCTCTTTTTTTGAGTCGCGAATATTTCGGTAAAAAACAACTGTTAAATGGATTGTTTGCAAAAGGGTTACCTGTGCTCCATGTGCCACATTCCTGTGTTTAGGCTTTTGGTTTGTGACTGGTCGCAATGACAGCTGCCAAAATGCAAATGCTTGACAGTAAATGTATTAAATATGCGTTTCGAATAGCGTAGTAGCCTACATAGAGTCAATGCTATTAGCCTTTTGTATACTTAACACGTTTGTGGTTTTTGCTTAGCAGAATGTGCACACCCCGTGCAAAATTTAGTTTTAGCTGTATGTCCTCGGAGTGTAGTGTGTTTGAATGAATTACGATAGTTATTTAAAAATATATGAACAATTAAAAAAATATTAAGGGTTTCACAACGAAAAGTGACATGACAAATAGAGTAACATAATGAACGTTTTATGAAAGTTTACCACGGAGTTTGAACACGAACTGAAATGAATTTCCGTAGTCTCCCCCACCCTGTACATGTGTAGTCTACTTTGATGTAGGCTACTCATCTGGATTTATTGCGCATCCTTGCCCAGGCTCGATTAATATTAAATGGGTTCGTAACCGTTCATGGTTGGGGACAAAATGGTTTGGTTACTTAATGTTCTATAAACACGTGGATGGTTACTGAACATTGGCTATCAAACTATGGCACTAACTTCTGCCGGTAGCCTTTGAAGATAACAACTTGTATGACGGTTGTATGTCCGTGCCCTTGATAACCCTATAGATCTGTTCATGCAAGGGCGCGAATTGGGCCTGACTGACACTGCCGCCTTTGCCGAGGAAATTGGGAGCGTTCGAGCAGATCGCTTTTGTCTGGTCGGGGACCGTCGTTGGTCACCGCTTTTAAGTGTGTTGACAAGTGGACTGCATGAGCTTTACAGAAGTCATATGATCAAAGGTCATGAAGATGTGATTGCAAGTTTCTGCACTTCATCCATCACCTGCATTGTGGGAGGCTTTATTGTCAACCAATCATTAGGGTGTTTGTTTGACCTAAGCCAACGTGACCAAAGACAAGACTGAAACAGGAACCAACTTCACGTAGGCTATACAGTGGAATAATGTATACAAATTAATGTGATAGTTTTGTCTCTGTCATTGATTGTACAATGCACACGCGTACCAGTTCAGTTTGTGAGTGTGTGATGTGGCGGTTGGAGCCATGTTTATTTCGACATTATAGAGTACAATGATCTGAGCCTTGCTGGTTGAAGACACTAATGTGGTTTGACTTTCGTATTTCTCACATGCACCTCCCTGACTTCACTCTTTTATCTGCAGTCGGTTGCTTTCGCTTGACCACTCAAACACGCCCATTATGTTCCATAGCCGAAACATGCTTGATTTTTTTAAAACTCCTGTATGGACTACTGACTAGTAGTTATAATCTTCATGTTTTTTAGTAAAAAAAAAAAGTTTAGCTATAGGTTACATGTAGGAGTCGTGCTTTGCTTACCAACTGAGGTATACGTTATCCATCATTATTTGAGGTGACCTTTTTGGGCATTTACTACAGTGGGTGCGTCATTTCTTGAACAGGCCAGTAGGTGGCACTCGTCCATGGGTCGTGCAGGGATCCTTTCGCTTTGATGGATTTAAAATGTTTCCTTCTGCTGCGCTCAGCGCTCCATATTCGTGTGCGCACACGGGCCCCAAAACGTGCGCGCAAAATATCACTTTTGCTTTGTCCGCTGCTTTAATAGACGGTTGTCGGTATAGGTTGCCAACTGCCACATCGTTGGTGAATGAATTTTAGGCCTACATGAACATTAAGGGTATCCATCTGGCATTTCATGATATTTGAAGTGTCGTTTTTAGTCTATTGAACTATTCTCTACTCTACTCCATCTTTCCACTTGATTTATTTTCCCGCTGAACTTTGTCTGGGTCACTGAGCTGCCCCTTATTTTCACATGTGTCCTGCCCCGTTACTTTTTCTCCCCTCCCCTCATGTGTTCACTTGCCCCTCCCACTAACACGCTCCTCTGCTCTCTCCTCTCCTCTCACTCTCTTCCTCTCTCTCTGGAACACTCAACCCACAGGCGTACAGAGGAGACACTCCCACACACGGCAACTCTACAGACATGTCAGACTCCGAGACCGCCGCTCCGGCTGAGGCCCCCGTCCCTGCCGCATGTGCAAGCATCAAGGTGGACCTGGACAAATGGTGAGTGTCCGTACGGACAGATGTGGTTTTCTCTGTTCGTGTCCTCCATTGCCACCGGGGCCAACGTCTCCGGGATGTCCATCCATGGCTTCCAACTCATTGGATGGACATGGCAACGCCGCAGTGCTTCTAGTGCATTTCACTTGGAGGTTCCCAGTGTATCCAAGTGGATTTCAGTGTGGAGTTGTGTTTATTTGAAGCGGCTAGTGGAATTCCCCCCCCCCCCCTTGCAGGTTTAGAGATAGGCTAAAGTGGTGCATGATGAGCTGATGTCGTGTGGCGTCCTTGTGTTGCGCCATGATAAAATGGTGGAAGAGTTGGGTAATGCAGTGCATGGTGATGGAAGAATCCCAATTCCAATGTTCTAAATGTAACTGAATTTAAATTGTCGTTAGGAGAGGGGGGGGGGGGGGTCCTATTGTAGTGTAATGGGGGGTCTGCTCTTGGGGGTCAAAGCACGGCAGTCTCTCTCGCACACGCCTGATCGAAGGCAGGGAATTTGCCTACGTCATGTTCTCTCCCGCTCGCTGCCCCACTCCACCCCCTTCGTTATGTTGCCATGTCTGCCCCCGCTCAGCTTCCCTGGCCTTGCTGTGTCAACAGCGCTGAGTGAGCGTTAGCCGTCGCAAACTCACTGCTTCATTGTCCCGACAGGTGTGCCCCCCCCCGTCCTCCCTCTGCAAGATTAGTGCAGAGTGAGATTATTGCTGGGTTTATCTCTAGAAATGCGTAGACACAGGAAACCTGGGTGTTTGTGTGTGAGGGCTCAATGACAGTGCAATGTCAAAGGCCGGTTCGATGGCTGATGTAACGTGTCTACTCTAGCCTTCAGCTGTTTTCAACTCTGTCAATCTTCACATTGACATTGCAGCAAAACCAATATGCATCTTGACCCTTGGTGTTCTATTTTGATGTGTTGTTGCAGGGTTTGGAGCTAGGATAGGCTAGGGCCTGGAGTGTCTCAGGCTGTATAGGCCAGATACGTCCTGCCCGATGGGTGTGAGGGATGAGATAAGGGTTTAGGGGGTGGTAGGTTGCAGGGCATGCTAGGGATGGGCTAGGTTGGCTGCTGGATGTAAAGTTTTGTTTTAGTAACATTTTCAGTGGGCCTATAGCGGTCTTGAGTCATGGTGAATTGAATGTCCTTGCATTAAGTTCCCTGTTTGTGGTATGGCACCTTTTATGAATGGAGTGTAGTGTTGATGCACGTTGTAGGCCTTTACTATAGTTCACTTTGCTTCAAGTGCCCTTTTACCTCAGCATTTATACTTTTATAATTTGTACATTTTGCATTAGAAACTAGATTAAGGATTTCTCAACACTTGGGTCAAGGGCATATATTGCAATTTCTTTTTATAATTATATATTTTTTTGTAGTGTACAGCACTTTGGTCTATGCCACAGTAAATCACATCTACTTTGAAAATGAGTCAAGGGCCCTGTGCTGTGTTGGCACAATTTTTCAGGACACTTTGTTAATCCTACAGGAAACGGTTCTACTGCTAACCTACAGGCCGGGGGTTCTACTGTTTACCTCACGGTCCTTGGGGCTTTTTGTCATCGACGAGCCAAAATGGTACTGTATCCTGTAACCTGGCCCACGTGATGGCAGTGGACCTGCTGAATGCAGCGTAGCTAGCAGTACCAGCGGGCTGACTGAGTAATCTATACCAGGACGATGTATTTTGAGCTTCCACTCATGAATCCTAAATAGTCACGCATGGATTGGTGTGTAAACGTCCAGGATACCATGTCCGGGTCCTATGGCCGTAGATCATAATCATGTTGCCGACTTCCCTTGGGACTTGCAAACGTACTGTATAAACTTATATGCACAGCTAACTGCGGCCGTCTTGGCTGGCTTGACGTGCCACCTAGAAAGACATGTCACCTAGAAAGACATGGAAAGACATGGATTAGTTGGAGGGGTCACCTTGACGGCTTCAAACTCAAACAAATGTCATGTTAGTTACACCTGCATAATCCTCGGTTATCCAGAAGTACACATGCCTTAGGGTCTAGGAGTCAGTTTGGCACTGGGCCAAACAAGTTCCCTGGAAAGCACTTTGAGCTCAGTTTGCGTCCCCCGGCCTTAGCATTCTAGAACCTGCATTGACTGACCTTTGAACCTGGTATTTGTGTGTGCTTTGTAGGGGCCTTACTGACCTCCCTGTTACCCGCGGTATGTAGTGTATCTCATAGTCAGGACATGGAGACCTAGAAGTTAGCCGTGTAAATGTGTGACTCGGATAACTAACGGCCGCTTTAAGCATTAAAATGTTGCAGGATGTCTGCTACCTGTATGGGTCCTGCTGTGTACTTTGAAATGTGGTTCTGTGGTAACTTTGGTAGTCTTCCTTAACTGTGTGTAACCTGTAAGCCAACACTCTAGCCTTCCACACAGACCCTGGCCGATGGCTTGTATGTCGACGTGTGTGCTTGCTCTGCTTGACAGAAAGTATGGTTTACGTGGATGGTATGCACTGTCAATGCAATTCGAGACCCCGTAGCTACAACTGGGTTCCAGCTGGAAACCGACCAAGTCGTTCAGTTATTTTCTTTATTTTTATCACAGCTTTGATCTTTCTTCTCCTCCTGCTCCGTAGATAATTATTCTGTCCCAGATTACACCCTATTCCCTATATAGTGCATTACTTTTGATCAGAGCCCAGTGAACCATTTTGAGACTCAGACAATGTTTTGTGTTGGTCCTAGAATGATATCCCTGTCATTGTGGGCCTTCCCTTAGTTTCCTCCATAGTTGTTCACTCGCAGGTGTCCCAATGCCATTGAACTCTTCACCGTGTAGTGACTTTAGGTCACTCTTAGTTCCCCAGTCAGACAGGCCCAGTAACCAACTTCAAAGCTGTTTAAATGTTGGGCGCTGCTCACAAACTGGATGATGTTGGTTTCGTGTCCCTACTCTTTCTTTAGTGTATTGGTCTGGATGGTTCCCCCCTCTTTGGTGCCCTTTTTTAAGCATCCCTTATTTTCCATTAGGACAGCCTAGATATGATTTTTCAATGCCGTTACCGATTATTGGAGGACCAAAACAATCCGATACCGATTAATCGGACGATTTTTATAATGACAATTACAACAATACTGAATGAACACTTATTTTAATATAATACGTAAATAAAATCTATTTAGTCTCAATTAAATAATGAAACATGTTCTATTTGGTTTAAATAATGCAAAAACAGTGTTGGAGAATAAAGTAAAAGTGCAATATGTGCCATATAAAAAAGCTAACGTTTAAGTTCCTTGCTCAGAACATGAGAACATATGAAAGCTGGTGGTTCAATATTGCCAGATAAGAAGTTTTAGGTTGTGGTTATTATAGGGATTATGACGCATCGACTATTTCTCTCTATACCATTTGTATTTCATATACCTTTGACTATTGGATGTTCTAATAGCACTATAGTATTGCCAGCCTAATCTCGGGATTTGATAGGCTTGAAGTCATAAACAGCGCTGTGCTTCAAGCATTGCTAAGAGCTGCTGGCAAACGCAGTAAAGTGCTGTTTGAATGAATGCTTACGAGCCTGCTGCTGCCTACCACTTCTCAGTCAAACTGCTCTATGAAATATCAAATCATTGACTTAATTATAATTAACACACAGAAATACGAGCCTTTGGTCATTAATATGGTCAAATCCAGAAAACAAAAAGTTTATTCTTTCAGTGAAATACGGAATCGTTCCGTATTTTGTCAAACGGTTGGCAACCCTAATCCAACTATTGCTGTTACATTGCACAACCTTCAATATTATGTCATAATTATTTACAATTCTGGGAAATTAATTAGTCTTTGTTAGGACGAAACACAGTTCGCAACGAGCCAGGCAGCCCAAACTAGCATATACCCTGACTCTGCTTGCACTGAATGCAAGAGAAGTGACACAATTTCCCTAGTTTAATATTGCCTGCTGACATGCATTTATTTTAACTAAATATGCAGGTTAAAAAAATATCTCTGTATTGATTTTAAGAAAGGCATTGATGTTTATGGTTAGGTACATTTGTGCAACGAATGTGCTTTTTTTCACAAATGCACTTTTGTTAAATCATCACCCATTTGGCTAAGTAGGCTGTGATTCGATAAATTAACAGGCTTGATTATATGCAACGCAGGACAAGGTAGTTAAACTAGTAATATCATCAACCATGTGTAGTTAACTAGTGGTGATGTTAAGATAAGTTGCAAGCTAGCGTTTGATTATTTTTATAAAGATAAGTTTATCTTGGCTCATTGGCTCATTGCAGCCACAAGGTCCTTCTGATGCTGCACTCTTGTAACAGGTGGTCAGCCTGCCACTCAGTTTCCTTATTGATTGCAATGTAATCGGCCATAATCAGCGTCCAAAAACGCTGATTACCGATTTTTATGAACTTGAAATCGGCCCTAATTAATCAGTTGACTTCTACTCCAAACCAATGCTTTTTTTTTTTGTCTGAGTTCTGCAAACTTGATTGATACTCAGAATTGAGCAGGAGTACCTTTTAGGATAGTAACAAGGGAAAGATGTAGTGAAGTGGTAAAGGCGGATGCTGTTTGATTGTGAGGCACTATACAAATTTGACAGTCAAAAGATGGGGACTTTAAATAGGCCTATGGTATGTCAAGGGAACTGAAGCCTACTGTTCAGATGGGTTAAATGGAAATTGAAATCTGGATACTGACTATAGGTATATAACCTCTTACATAGCCTTAATATTAACTCCTGCAGAATTAAGCATTTCTTGCAGTAAAATGATACATCAAATGTAGGCAAAATGTATACTCGTTAACAGGAGTGGAGAAATACGATTTGTTTTTATTTTAGCTTCTTGAGAGAATGTGTTTGATACAGTCTGTAGAGATGCTGTTTTTATCAGCATCATAAAAGCTGATTTAAAATACTAATCACATAAAATATGCATACAAGCCGAACTGAAATCTTGTTGAAAAACATGTTGTTTTCACCGCTTTCTACACTAAACAAAATATAAACGGAACATGTCAATTGTTGGTGTTGGTCCCAAGAAGCTGATTTAAACAGCATGGTCATTACACAGGTGCACCTTGTGCTGGGGACAATAAAAGGCAGTTGTCACAACACAATGCCATAGATGTTTTGAGGGAACAATTAGCTTGCTGACTGCAGAAATGTCCTCCAGAGCTGTTGGCAGAAAATGTAGTGTTAATTTCTCTACCATAAGCCGCCTATTCAACTACGTTTTAGGGAATTTGTTAGTACGTACAACCAGCCCCACATCTGCAGATCATGTGTATAGTGTCGTGTGGGCGAGCGGTTTGCTGATGTCAACATTGTGAATAGAGTGCCCTGTGGTGGTGGGGTTATGGTATTGGGCAGGCACAAGCTGCAGAAAACTAACACAATTTGCATTTTATAGATTGGTAATATGAATGCACAAAAATACAGCGACGAGATACTGAGGCCCATTTTTAAAAGTTATCTGTAACTAACAGATGCATATCTGTATTCTAAGTCATGTGAAATCCATAGATTAGGGCCTAATGAATTTATTTCAATTGACTGATTTTCCTCATGAACTGAAACTGAGTCATTTTTGAAATTGTTACATGTTTAATTTATATTTTGGTTCAGTATATTCCCTTGAAACTGTGCAAAATCTCCAAATCAGCTGTTTGATCAATCTTTCACTTTTAATTTTTTTAATTGTATTTTTTTAAATTGTATCTATGCTCTGCAAAAGATGCAGAGATTACAGAACTTTACTTAGGCTAATTGACATCATTTGAGTCAATCAGAAGCTTCTAAAGCCATGACATCATTTTCTGGAATTTTCCAAGCTGTTTAAAGGCACAGTCAACTTAATGTAAACTTCTGACCCACTGGAATTGTGATGCAGTGAAATAATCTTACTGTAAACAATTGTTGTAAAAACTACTCTCCTAATCGACTTGCCAATACTACAGTTTGTTAACAAGAAATTTGTGAAGTGGCTGAAAAACAAGTTTCAATGACTTCCGACTTCAACTGTTTAATGACAGAAAAGAAGCTGCATGTATCTAATTACAGACAAGTTGACTTAACAGTCTACCAAAATGTTGGAAATTATAAGCAGAAACGTATCTAAATCGAACGGGTTATTAGCAATTGCTAATAAACAAACCGCTCACCCATGCACAACTAGTGGCCGGCCGACAGCCCTAAATAATTCACATCTTAATTTCATGATTGTAAAGGCTGTGTTTCCACCAGTCCAACCACCTGATCGGTCATCTTCCTTCCATACAAACCCAGCCCTTGCCACCCTATCCTACCCTCTTTAACTTGCTCTGTGATGCGCCCTAAAGTGGTCGGTGCCCATTGCCATGCCAACATGGGGGCGGTGCCATAACGTGACTGATGCCCCCCACCCCCCTCATGTTGTGCGACCGCTATCACGGTGATGTCACCATTCGCTGCCTTTGCAACCTCTATGATGCCCAGAGGTAACACTCTGCGGCAGATGACTCTTGCATGTTGATCACTCAATCCCAGGATTTTAACTTGAAACTATTTTTTTTTTTTTGTACAGTATATTCAAACCCCAAAAGTTATCCCTTTGGTTCATTCACAAAGGATTCCCCAATCATTTGTGTGAAGCTGGACAGAGGAGAGTTCTGTTCTGTTCAGGCAGCATTACATAACGAATCTTAATTGGTTTGGTCGGTTGACGAGGCCCCGGGCTACACTTGTGGGGCATCCCTCTTTCACTTCCCTCCCGCCATTACAGTTCAATGCAATTTCATTATTAAAATGGCTGCCTGTTTTGGGTTTATCCCCCCCCCCCCTGCTTCTCATAGTAGGTTTGGTCCAGCCATATCTGTTTTTTTGCACTTCCTCTGTGGTAAAAGCAGGGGGTGTTTATGGTGGATGGATTATCTGGCCACACAGCCTCAGGGCCAGGTCCTCTGTGCTGCTGCTGTTGGGTCATCTCTGCTGCCTCTGCATCACTTCCCCCCCACCCTCCCCCCATGCCTCTGCCAACCGCACACATGTACTCTTATGCATTCAGTGACTTGACACACACACTAGATTCACAAACGACCCTTCTTCCACCCCCCCCCCCCTAGCAACCGGCTGCATAAACCTTTTTAATCTGCAGAAACCAGCTGTGAGTTACATCATAGAGATCAGCCCAGTGACAAGGGGATGGGGTGGGAGGAGGCATGGAACCGGGGGGGGTTCCCTGAAATGCACCCTGGTGAATGGTGAGGTAGTGTGGGGTTGCAGACAGCCATGTCAGTCAATCCATCCCCTCCTGCCGTCTCTGACCATTGCCCTCCTACCCGTACTTTTCGTCTGTCTGCCCTCCCTCACAGATGGGTTTATCTCTCTCTCGCTACCGCCGCCCTCCTCTATTCCCTCGCTCCCTTTCGCCCCATCACCCTAATGCGTTGTGTCAGTGTCTGCCCGCAGTTTGGTGCCGAGTTCCTGAAATAATCTCCCTCAACCAGTCTGCCAACACTCTCTACCTATGTAACCAGTTCACTCCTATTTTGTGAGGGTGGTGTCTGTCTGTATGACCAGTCTGACTTGGTTCAATCTGAGGAATGTCAACATTGTTTAGAGAAGGTCATACTGGGACAGGGTAGGACCAGGACACTTCAGGGCTGACTGCTTGACGCCAAAACATATTTAGTTGAGTTGACAGGGATCATTTGGTGCTGAGCTCGATGCCAACCTATGCTTCAAAGATCTCTGTCAAACTGTTACTAGCATTGGAGGAGAGGATCCAAGGTCCCCCACCTCAGAGGTCCTAACCATGTGGTTGTGTTCTCTCTGCAGTGTGAAGGAGGGCGGTGACTGTAAGGATCTGATGGAGGCGTTTGCAGCCTGTTTGAAGAGTGCGGCGGAGGCGTCGTGAGGAGAGGAGGAGCTAGGCTCACAGGAAATGTAAGTTCACATGCAGGGTCACTGTGTCCTGATAAGACTCCTAAAACACTAAAGCCAACCTTTGTCCAGTAATGGACTCTCTGTAATGCCAAAGGGAATGCTTCGCTGAATATTGGGGCACACTCATGGAATGTGAATAACAGAGGCTGTTGCCTACATACAGACTTGAAATCATTGGCCACTTTAATAAATGGATCACTAATCACTTTAACAATGTTTATATCTTGCATTACTCATCTCATATGTATATACTGTTTTTATACCATCTACTGCATCTTGCCTTTGCCGCTCTGTCATTGCTCGTCCATTTATTTATATATATATTCTTATTCCATTCCTTTACTTAGATTTCTGTGTATTAGGTAGTTGTTGTCGGAACTAGAAGCACAAGCATTTCGCTACACTCGCAATGACATCTGCTAACCATGTGTATGTGACCAATGCAATTTGATTTGAATAGCCTGCAGGACCTGGCTTATGGTGTGCCAGCCAGTCTATCCACTCTAGCCAGGAAGGCAGATGTCAAGCCAGTATGACTGAAATTAATTTATCTCCCTCTCTTTTCTGTTCCTGCACACTTTCTCTCTCTCCAGGTCCACTGCATTGAGTCCTCCATGTTTACCAGTATTCCCTTCTGCACAACGAGCACTGGGCTGAATGATACTGGCGGTGTTCGGCGCCTGGCAGAAACCCTCCACCTCTTACCTACCTCCCCAACTACTCCCCCCCCCCCCCCCCCCCCCCCCCGAAGCTTAAATGGTGTCTTCCGATTTGTATCCTCTGCTCCCACTGTGGCTGAGTACATCCATTGGTAGACAATTCCCAGATAGCCCATGGGTTTTATGTAAGTTGTCCACTTGAGATGCATACATTTAAAATGGAATAATAAAGTCTAAAAGAAATTGGTATAACATTTTGAGTCTTGCTTTGCTTCTCTTTTTTAAATGTGATGTGAAATATCATTCTGGTTTCTTTGAACAGTTTTGTAACCTCAACAGACAGGTTGGTTGTTGCGCAACAAAAGCAACGCTTGCGAAACTATGGGGCAAAACAGACTTTGTTGGCTTAGATTGTTGGCATGTAAACTGTTTCGTCGCCAATGTTTATTGAAAACCTAATGTGCACAATGAGCACTTGTCTCTTAAATACATCATTACAGTTGCTGGTTAGCTAGCTAGCGAATTTGAGCCACATTAGCATAGACGTGACATCAGTCAAAACAAGATCACGGTAATCAAGAACTAGGTGAAACGAGCCACTGACGATTTCCCCCCCCCCCCCCCCCATGGCAGCTTCTTGCCAGTCACGACACAGACTTCTTCCCCATTGAAGCGTGCTCATCGTTATCCTGACGTTGTCGGCTAGCCCGTCTCTACAGTTTCATGTTCTGAATTGGGCTATGTCTTTGGGTTTTTAGACCTGTTGCAGACCAGGGCCCTAATTTATAAAGCTTCTCAGGAGTGCTGATCTAGAGTCAGTTTAGCCTTTTTAGTGCCTAAAGAATAAGATTAGAGGGGGACCTGATCCTACATCACAACTCCTACTCTGAGGTGCTTCATGAATACGGGCTCAGACCATCAAAAGCTGGTGAATGTGTCTAATTTGAAGACGTCGTCGCTCTTTGCACTTCTTACTTTAAGATGCAACTCTTTAATCCGAAAGCGTTTGAACCTGGGACTATTCTGTCTCTTTGTAATGGGTTTAAAGGACCAGGAGATGAGGTATAAACCCTTAATTTGACTAATGCAGTTAAGCCTTAATCTGTCAAATGCGACTGATGCACTCTTAATTCTCACGGATTACATGAACGCACTCTGAACTAGGCACACATAACCTGCATCCTCATTTTCCACAACTGTACACTTGCTCTTTCTCATGGATTGAGCAATGGTGTAAACTGACTCCAGCTAATGCTTGTTTGTACCAATCATATGCTTTTAAAAACATGATGGGGGGGGGGAAAGTGCAAGTACACTTCTGGAAAAGGGTGTAGAACTGCGACTCGGCCACACTGCACAGGATCAATGGGTCCTGACATTGAGGGTTAAGTGCATATGTGTTTGTCCTGCAGATTGGCTGAAGGCCCAGAGGTGGGTGAGGTTGGGTTCAGGGAGGTATGACACACACACTTTCTATGTGTGTGAGTAGACTCCAAGGATAATCGGGGTGAGTACATGAAAGTGTCAATCTAACCCACGGGGCTCCAGAATCAGACAGCTGATGGGGGAGCGAGAGAGAGAGATGGGACCGCGTGCAAGGAATGTGTGATGTAAGGAAGTTATGAGTGTGAAGGGGGCTGGGCAGTGGGACATAGCACAACACATAACTAGGAGCGCCACATGTGGACGCCAGACCATGAAGTCTTAGACTATCTCTTGTTGATTTGATATCTGTAAATGTGACTTAAATGCTCTGTGAACGGAGTGTGTGAGAAAGGAGAAACACTAGCTATGGATTAGGGTTAGTATGCATGTGTGGACTGTATGGGAGAGGAGATTTGCCATGTAGGTGGTGGGACTGTACTTGCATGTGAGGGATAGAGGGTGTGTGTGTAACAACTTCTTTCCCCGGAAACTCCACTTACCCTGAATGAAATGTCTGGACCATGAGTTGAGAACCATTGAAATCAGATTGCCTCCCTCTTGCAAAGATTGCATCATCTACCCTTGATTTGAGGAAGACTGTTTCAATATTGTATTAATCAAATGTTTTGTGTGTTTTTTAAAAACTATATCACTTTGCAAATGTAGTAATGACGGGATACATTTTAAACTTCACGCACAGTATGACTGGAATGGGGAAAAAAGGTGAGTGCATTGATAAGCACACAAGATAGCATTAAGGATAAGAAATAAAATAAAGATGTCAGTAATAAAAGCGTATTCCACACCATAGCTTGCTGAGTTTGCAAGAACTTTTCTTTCTTTTTAATTGCGGCACAAATTAAAATGTGGCACTGACTCGCCCATGGATTGACGTTTCAGCATTGTCTCAACGAAGAGTTCGGCGTTTGATTAGCCATGTGCAACATGCTAGGGTTAGCGGCAGGTGGCCGCGCAATATCCACAGTCGTAAGGATGAATCCTGAATTGGAAGGTGAAGCTAACTGAAGCTGGTTAGCTTTAGAAAACCCTGAGTAGATCTAACTTGCTTCGTATACCCCGCAGGACAGCGCTCAATCCAGACATATTTACTCTAACCTCACTGGACCCCTGGATCTTCAGTGGGACTCCTATGCCTGAGTGGAATTTTACTGAGGGAGGAGATATTTCGGTTCATCCCAGAGTTATGTGTCAGGGAGGCATATGGGGTGGGGTGGTCTATGTGGACGGGGGTACATACTGTAACGACCCTGGGTTTATAAGCGCGGAAATCGACTCTGCCGCACGAGCATGCTTTTGCGGCACAATCGATAGCGCGCCGGACCTCGGGCTAGAAGGTCGAGGGTTCGAGACCTGCTCCCTGCTGTTTCGTTACAATACCATTTAAACCGCCCGCTGGTCAACTTTCCCCCGGGACTTTAAAAGGGATAGGGGTAAACAGTAGTACACTTGCTTGACTTGACTGGGGATAAAGACGCGGGGAGCCCACGTTACTGGGAGGGAGTGCTGGGCGATATGGCCAAAATATAATATCACGCTATTTAAAAAAAAATGTTGACGATATTTTATGTTTTTAAACTATAACATTTCTAAAATGTCTTTATAAGTAGTGCATGACCTCGGCGTGGCAACACATACATTCTACATTATTTCAATGGGTCCTTCTCCATTCTGATTGTTTTATACTGTTCAATTCAACTTCAAACCCAAAATATATATTTTTTGCATTTTCATACATTTCCTGCACTCATTTGAGATCATTTCCACACTGCCATGTAGGGCTGCACGATATGGGCAAACAATCTCAAACGTATTTTGTACCTAATGTTGCAATAGCGATTTGACTTGTGATTTGGAGCAAAACACTTCGGTGAAATGTTGGAATCATGGACATATAATTATTATTCTAATTCTAATTCATAGTTAGAATATGGGCACTTTGAATAGTGTTTGACATGAAGACGAATGAAAATGCCATGGAGGAGTTATTGTGATAGGGTAGGAACCAAAATGTTTTTTTTAGGAACCAAATTGTTGATAAATGCTTCCTAGGGAACCCTATAATCTTTGGCTACATTGTGTGTTTTCTCTTGGCTAGTTCATGTAGCTAACACATTAATGCTTTTTGTATTCCTCTTTGATTTAGAAGGTACTGTTGCACAAACAACATGCTGATTTAGGTCTACACCATCACTGCTATTATCAGGCTGTATAAGTAATTATGTTTGCTCCGACTCAGTACATGTATTAGCTAGCTACCTAGCGATTAGCATTATCGGCTAACAAGATGTAGGCCCAACCTGCTAAGAACAGACAAACTAGCTGTTTGCAGATGTAAGCAACATATACTAATAGTGTAATTATAGAATACTACTGGATTTATATGAAGCGGGTAAAGCGAAAACAACATTGTTGCAATGCGCTGCATTGACCGTGCAGATTGAGCGCAACACATGCGCTCGTTGAGTGACAGGGGGAGAGGCTACGTCTGTGTGGAAAGCGGCATAGGGGGAGAGCGGAGAGGGATGACTCAAGTAGCGAAGAAAATTATAAAAATGGACGTTAAACACGGCTTATCACATATAACAAACCAAAAATTCAAAAACCGTTATAGAAGGTAAAGTAAAAACTCAAACCGATCCATGCGTCAATACTGGTATATCGTAAAATACAGTATACTGCTCAGCCCTACTGGGAGGTGGTATTGTATGTGGTAGGTACCATTTTAAGCTCCCCGTTGGTCTATTAGGGCACATAGTAGTAGCCTACACCAAGCTTTAAAAAAAAAAAACTTTATTTAACTAGGCAAGTCAGTTAAGAACACATTCTTATTTACAATGACGGCGTACCGGGGAACAATGGGTTAACTGCCTTGTTCAGAGCCAGAACAACAGTTCTTTACCTTGTCTGCTCAGGGATTCAATCCAGCAACCTTTAAACATGACTTACATTTGATTTACATTACACTAATAAAAACAGTTATGCCACCAGACACACATAACTGCACCACCTATCACACTTTCACAAAATGCATGAAGACATTGCTAAAGGTCAATCAGATTTGTGATCATAATCCCTAGCTGTGTATTGCCACTTTCCATGTTGTCTGTGAGGTGTGGAAACACTTTGTTGCTTTTATGAATTTTGTCTTGCTTGTCCTAATGTTGCTCTGTGTGTATGCTATGTCTTGCTTGTCCTATGTTGCTCTGCGTGTGCTCACTGCTCAATGATTGTCTATATTGTAATTGTTTTTACCTGCCCAGGGACTGCGGTTGAAATTAGCCGGCTGACTAAAACCGGCACTTTTACTGAAACGTTGATTAATGTGCACTGTCCCTGTAAAAATCAAATAAACTCAAACTCAATCAGTTCTGTAGGAATTAGGTTTGTGCAATAGGCCTAACAGATTAACACAGCATATTGGCTATATATACCAGCGATGTTCTTCTTCTCAGACCATTTTTATTTTACCGGATTGATGTGCCTTGCGTCATGATCATGGTGCTTTCAAGACAACTGAGAACTGGGGAGAAAAACGAGTTCAAATCATGGCATCAGCGATATTCAGGTCGGAAAGTCGGAGCTCTAGAAAAGATGCCCGAGTTTCCGTCTTGAAATTCCGAGTTGGATGACCGTTCAAAACGATTTATTCCCAGTCTGATCTAGTTTTTTTTCTTCCCGAGAACCCAGTTGTCTTGAACGCACTGAAGTAGGTGATTTAAAAATGCCCAGTTTTGAACACGGCATTAGTCTCAGCGGAGGTAGGGAGATAGCAGCAGAGGGTCCACCTCTGACGGTCACTGCTCTCTCCTTCGGTTCCTCTCCTCCCGTTAGACTGAGCAAAGAGCGGACACCGTCTTCCACCTGATGGCGAAACTCGAGCCGCATCTATGACCAGAGAAAGTTAAATATTCCTTGATATTAAAATAGACATTAGCTGCTAATAATAATACAAACGCTTGGCTATCTATACACTTGGCTACTCATCCATTGCAGCTGCCGTTTTATATTTTGTAATAGTGATGAATAAAAACTGTGTTTACAGTGCCGAATCAAAACTTACTCATAAAAACAGCAGCTATTTGCTGTATTATTTGAGTCTCTCTGGTCATGTTTTTAATAGTCATGAAATCAAACTTCACTGTTGCCGGGTCTTCGAAGCTGTTCGCACGGTGATTTGAGCAATCCAATTGGCCAGCACAGTAGGCGCACTCGATTTAGCCACAGATCTGCCGGTTCGCCTGATAGGGCGAGTTTGTGTTTTCAGACAAATTGAATGGTTCCAAATGGATACACTTTACCTACCTGTGCTGCGTTTCAAACTCAAAGTAGACAGCCCTCGGGCCTAAACCCTCAGCCCTTGGGGGAATCCCCGCGGCCATATTTGTCGTCGGTCCAAATGATTAGCCAAGCAAGGGAAGTTTGCAACGTAAGCCCCTCAGCCCTCGTTTTTAACGGGGTCTGCGAGTGTACAATTATTTTATCTTCGGACCTGAAACGCCCCATAATTTAATTCGTGTTGGGAATGCAGGGCTTCTGAATCAACTGCAGATCGACCATTTGGTGACCACTGAATTACACCTTCATGTCATCTGCCTGTTCATATAGTCTGACCCCTGGTGGTTATGAAGAGAACTGCAGTAAAAATAAATGTGCACCTTCTGCCCACTCACATGTATACAGGCCATATGGTATAGGAAGGAATTTGATGTTGTCAGTCCATGTATTTCACACAAAGTATCATTATATTCACACACTGTAAACGATCCACTGAATAAGCTGCGCCCATATATATATATATATATATATATATATATATATATATATATATATATATATATATATATATATATATATATATGGGCTTATTATACGACACAAGACACTAATAATAAGTCCATCATCTCAAATAATAATAATTGGGCCAATATATAAAATAAAAATCATCTCATTAAGTCATGCAATGAAATTCATATTGTAAGTTACTTTCTGCCAAGTCAGCGCTATGAGCAAGTACTACACCCTTTGTACAAACGCGGAACTGCATGACGGTGTGGCAACATGCTATGCCTATAAGCCTATTGTTAATGGCTATTGGTATCCATTCGCTAAGACTGTTGATGCATCTAATGAGAGAAACTAGACACGCGTGAGATGAATAATATCTGTCTGATTTGACCAATCAATAGGCTAGATCAAGAGAAACATACTTTTAGTTAAACACTTGTAAATGACCGTATTACATTTTGTGTTGCCTGGGATGAAATAAGAAAGACGTGGAAATGGACCAAAGAGGGACGTACAAAAACTATTAAAAGGAAGTAAATTAATCGGTTTGTTATTCTATACTATTCTATTCTACAAGAACATTCAACAACAAGTGTATCTTCTTTTCTTTACACTATTAGATGTCGGAAAGGGTATTTTCACGTGTTTCCCCCTCAGCCCTTCAAAAGTTGGTGTGTTTGAATACAGAAGTAGGTGAGCGAACAGGAGGCGACGGAAAGCATATTTTAAGGAGAGGCAGACGGGGAAAAGGATGGGGTGGAGGAGAGAAAAAAGGGGGGGGGGGGCGGAACGGAACCCGGATGCTGATGCTGCCGTATCGTATGAGGAGGAGAAGAAGAGGGGAGAGAGAAAAAAATAACGTGTTTTTTTTTGCGTCCAGAAGGGAGGCTATCCCGTGATGGATTGTGGATGCAAAGAACTTCGACAGACAAGCAGATATTTTTCGAATCGCTTCTGAAGCTGCATCTTTCTGCACAAGGACGCCGGTGAAGGATGATTCTTGGAACCAGCGGCGACAGGAGCGCGAGCGGGGATGGTGTGATATGTCCATAGACAGCGAGGGAGGGAGGGGAGAGTGCACGGGAAAGAAAGAGGGAGGGAGGAGAGTACTACGCCAGCTAAATATATTTTTTTTTTTTGTAGAACCACGATGTATTACAACCATCCAATCGAGCGTTTCACATAAATAGAGAAAACGATTATTTATCGAAAGAAAAATAACATTTTGGTCTGAACAGAAACGCAAAGTGAAATTGTTGACAGACGTTGACTGGGGGAATACAGATTGAGAGAAGTCTAGGCTAGTCCGAACGGGTGCGGATAGCAGGGTGGCTGTTTTGACGCTCTGTTACCCTCTATTTCCTGATACCAGGCCCTGGGATAATCAGAATAGTGCACCGGATATTGGGAAAACCACCCCTCTGAGGCTATAACGGAAAATTACTATTCATATAGCCTGAAGGACGGAGCAGAGATAGTCTACATACCAAAATGAGACAAAAAGAGGTGGAGGAAGTTACAAATATGTTACGATGATAAGATTCTTTACAAATGTCGTTATTATAAGGATCATTTATGACAGCATCGGGTGTAGGCTATGAGGTGCAGAATTGTGTGCAATCTAGCCGTTAAATTGAGCCTATCTGATGAAATAGTTTTTGATAGGCTATTCCAGCTGCTTACATCTATCTGTCTATACCAATATGAACAATAGGACACATTTATTACGTCTATTGTTAATAATAATTGTAATTCATAATAACTTCCGTTATTTTGGACTTCTCAAATATGCACCTGTCAAAATCTCCGTACGAGTTTCCCTCTTCCACTTTCTAACGTCCCCTTGTTTCATTCCTGTTTAGTCAATTCACGGTCGTTGATAATAAACTGAGTTTACCGAATTTATATGACGGAAAATGTATGCAATAGCCGCATAGAAAAGGGCAAGTGCACGGGAGTAGCCCTGCCGAGACTATAGGCCACGATATTGTCATCACGACTACAACCGCTCTCTCCATTCCTCCCTGTGACAACATCGCTAGGCGTCTGTAATGTTATTACCGCGGAGCCGTTCTGCCGCCAGGACCGACAGCTATACATTCCTCCTGAAAAAAACTGCGAGTTGATCTCCTTATCATCATATAATTTCGCTTTCAACGCACGGACATCATGACAAGCAAGGAGCTGTCCGTAGGCCAGTCGGCCCAATACGTCGGGCCTTACCGGTTGGAGAAAACCCTTGGGAAGGGGCAGACGGGTAAGCGTACTTCCACCGCTCCCTTTAAACTCATCACCAAGCGCAAAAGCTGCTATTATCAATGCATGGTAGATTAAAATAGTCACGTCTGTAACTATGGATGTATATTAGGCCGAGAAATACAATTGGTTGTCTAAAGAGTCCGCTGTATGTGCGCCTGGACATGATGTCCTCAGGATTAATATGTGTGTTGTATGTGATGTATGTCACAGTAGTGCAAGCAACTCACACGGACGGGCCGATATGCCCCGATAGTCTTGCCATTTGCAAATATCCGGGATCAGTAATGTCAAGCATGCGGTCACAGCTTTTACGTGTGTATGATGTTGCATGTAATGTTTTTTTTTTTTTTTTTTGTGAGAGTAGCTGTGTGCGTGTTGTCTGCTTGTTTTTGTATGGTGTCTGTGTCCTTCAGGAATGAATCCATGTGTCTCTGAGGCATGCGTCTCATTGACAGTAACAGTACAGGGGTGGACACAGTCTGGCCGATCTCGGTATCTTTCATCTCCTGGTGCTCTGAAGTCTAACTAACTAACTAACTAACTAACTAACTAACTAACTAACTAACTAACTAACTAACCGGTCACAGATTAAGCCTAGTCCAGGGCTAAAGGGAATCTTCATTCTCCATTGAAACAGCGTTTTAAATCCAGGATTAGGTTTCATTTGTGTCTGGTAATTCCGGACCTTCATATTGGAGCGAAGTGACCCTCCGCCAGAGTAAAGTAGGCCCCTCGATGGCGGAGACTTGGACTAGCAGATTGAACTGATCTAATAAGGGCAGATGTACCACGCTCAGATTAAGCCTGTTCTCTATTCCTGGACTAAAACAACACTCTCTCCCCACTGGAGCTTTTTTAATCTAAGAGTAGACTTAATCCTGGTCTGGGAATCTGTCCCCTCGGTAGACTTGTTCAGACCTGTGTAGACTGACCAGCTGGCATGACTGGACATCGATGGAGAAGACTGAAATTGCTTGGTTTATTGTGGAGTTTTTGGCGAGTATCGGATGTCAGTGCTGAGAACAGGCTGGTGTAGCCTTGGTGGATTGAACTGGTTGAACCATAGACAGGCCGACGTAGACTGCAGTCGCTGAATTAGGCCATTGGGTTCTGCCTAGTCAAGTCGATATGGTATGGGCGAGGCCATGCTCCACCCGTGTCCCCTGTATGGGTTCTGGCTCACTTGTTGTGAACGAGAATGGAGCCGTGTTGAAAGTAAAGGAGAAGCAAAACGAACGAGACAAACTCAAAGCTTTTCTCTCTCTCTCTTTCTTTTCTTACTTTCCGCTCTCTTTCTCTCTCTATCTCTCTCTTTCTCCCATCTCCTCTCCTCCTCCTCCTCTACCCTCTCTCTCTCTCTCTCTCTCTCTCTCTCTCTCTCTTTCTCCCATCTCCTCTCCTCCTCCTCTACCCTCTCTCTCTCTCTCTCTCTCTCTCTCTCTCTCTCTCCCCCCCATCTCCTCTCCTCCTCCGCCCCCTCTCTCTCTCTCTCTCTCTCTCTCTCTCTCTCTCTCTCTCTCTCCTCCTACGCCCTCTCTCTCTCTGTCTCTCTCTCTCTCTCTCTCCCTCTCTCTCTCCCCCCCATCTCCTCTCCTCTGCCCTCTCTCTCTCTCTCTCCCTCCCCCCCTCCATCTCCTCTCCTCCTCCGCCCTCTCTCTCTCTCTCTCTCTCTCTCTCTCCCAGGTTTGGTGAAGCTGGGAGTCCACTGTATCACGGGACAGAAGGTGGCCATAAAGATTGTGAACCGAGAGAAGCTGTCCGAGTCTGTCCTCATGAAGGTGTGAGCCCAGAGAAGCTGCTTGTGTCCCAAATGGCACCCTTATCCCCGACAGCGTGGGCTACTTCCGACCAGAGCATGGGCCCTGGTCAAAAGTAGTGCACTTCACGGCGAATAAGGTGCCAATTGGGACTCAGAGGCTCTCAGAGTCTGTCCTTCTGAAGGTCCAGTAGCCTACAGAGAGAGCCATGAGCCTGCTATTAGGCATTTGTAGGAGCACATTATATAGACCAGCCAGCGTGCTGTTGTTAATAATGAATGTAGTTTGACATACAATATGTCATCAGCTACTTCTTCCTCTTTGGTTCTTCTTTTGTATTCTACTTCTGGGGTAGAGGAGGTGTGTGTATAGGCTATGCACTGTGTGTTCACAAACTCTTTCTGTCACATGCGCTCACTGGCGCTCGCTCTCTATCGATCTCTTGCTATCTCTCGCTTCCGGACTTGCTCCTGCTGTCTTTATCTCCTCTCAATCTCGCTCGCTCTCTCTCCTCTGTTCGTACCTCTCTCTCTCTCTCTCTTTCTCTCTCTCTCTCTCTCCTCTGTTTGTACCTCCTCTCTCTCTCTCTGTCTCTCAGTCTGTCTCTCTGTCTGTCTCTGTCTCTCTCTCTCTCTCTCTCTCCTCTGTTCGTACCTCCTCTCTCTCCCTCTCTCTCTCTCTCTCTCTCTCTCTCTCTCTCTCTCTCTCTCTCTCTCTCTCTCCTCTCTGTTCGTACCTCTCCTCTCTCTCTCGTACCTCCTCTCTCTCTACTTCCTCTCTCTCTCTCTACCTCCACTCTGTTCTTACCTCTTCTTTCTCTCTCTCTCTCTCTCTCTCTCTCTCTCTCTCTCTCTCTCTCTCTCTCTCTCTCTCTCTCTCGCTCTCTCTCTCTCTCTCTCTCTCTCTCTCTCTCTCTCTCTCTCTCTCTCTCTCTCTCTCTCTCTCTCTCTCTACTTCCTCTCTCTCTCTCTACCTCCACTCTGTTCTTACCTCTTCTTTCTCTCTCTCTCTCTCTCTCTCTCTCTCTCTCTCTCTCTCTCTCTCTCTCTCTCTCTCTCTCTCTCTCTCTCTCTCTCTCTCTCTCTCTCCTCTCTGTTCGTACCTCTCCTCTCTCTCTCGTACCTCCTCTCTCTCTACTTCCTCTCTCTCTCTCTACCTCCACTCTGTTCGTACCTCTTCTTTCTCTCTCTCTCTCTCTCTCTCTCTCTCTCTCTCTCTCCTCTCTCTGTTTGTAACTCCTCTCTCTCTCTCTCTCTCCCTCTCTCTCCTCTCTGTTTGTAACTCTCCTCTCTCTCTCTCTCCTCTCGGTTTGTAACTCCTCTCTCTCTCCCTCTCTCTCTCTACTCTCTGTTCGTAACTTCTCTCTCTCTCTCCTCTCCGTTCGTAACTCTTCTCTCTGTCTCCAGGTGGAGAGGGAGATAGCTATACTAAAACTAATAGAGCACCCTCATGTGCTGAAGCTGCATGATGTTTATGAGAATAACAAGTACCTGTAAGTATATTATCCTCTTTTCTCACCCACATTCTTTCTCCCTCACTTTCTGCCCGTCTCTTCTACTGTACCAAAACTCAATAATATAATAATATACTAATATACTGTGCGTGAGTGTGTGTCTGCATGCACGAATGTGTATGTGTGAGTGATAATTGGTGCTGTACTGAACGTGTGACATTATGAACAGGCCTATACATGTTTAAGCATGTACACATCAAAGTGTGTGAGAGTATGTATGACCATGTACAGTGGGGGAATTAGTTTGTTATTATTATATGCTGAAACATACAGTATTTGATCCCTCCCTCCCTCCCTCCCCTCCCTCCCTCCCTCCCTCCCTCCCTCCCTCCCTCCCTCCCTCCCTCCCTCCCTCCCTCCCTCCCTCCCTCCCTCCCTCCCTCCCTCCCTCCCTCCCTCCCTCCCTCCCAGGTATCTGGTGTTGGAACATGTCTCAGGAGGAGAGTTATTTGACTACCTGGTGAAGAAGGGCAGACTGACGCCTAAAGAGGCCAGGAAGTTCTTCAGACAGATCATCTCAGCGCTGGACTTCTGCCACAGTCACTCTATATGGTCAGACACTACAGTAATATATACACAGTCACTCTATATGGTCAGACACTACAGCAATATATACACAGTCACTCTATATGGTCAGACACTACAGCAATATATACACAGTCACTCTATATGGTCAGACACTACAGCAATATCCTGTATATAGCAATATGTACACAGTCACTCTATATGGTCAGACACTACAGCAATATACTGTATACAACAATATGTACACAGTCACTCTATATGGTCAGACACTACAGCAATATATACACAGTCACTCTATATGGTCAGACACTACAGCAATATATACACAGTCACTCTATATGGTCAGACACTACAGTAATATATACACAGTCACTCTATATGGTCAGACACTACAGCAATATCCTGTATATAGCAATATGTACACAGTCACTCTATATGGTCAGACACTACAGCAATATACTGTATACAACAATATGTACACAGTCACTCTATATGGTCAGACACTACAGCAATATATACACAGTCACTCTATATGGTCAGACACTACAGCAATATATACACAGTCACTATATATGGTCATACACTACAGCAATATATACACAGTCACTCTATATGGTCAGACACTACAGCAATATATACATAGTCACTCTATATGGTCAGACACTACAGCAATATGTACACATTCACTCTATATGGTCAGACACTACAGCAATATATACACAGTCACTCTATATGGTCATACACTACAGCAATATATACACAGTCACTCTATATGGTCAGACACTACAGAAATATACTGTATACAGCTATATGTACACAGTCACTCTATATGGTCAGACACTACAGCAATATACTGTATACAGCAATATGTACACAGTCACTCTATATGGTCAGACACTACAGCAATATACTGTATACAACAATACGTACACAGTCACTCTATATGGTCAGACACTACAGCAATATACTGTATACAGCAATATGTACACAGTCACTCTATATGGTCAGACACTACAGCAATATACTCTATACAGCAATATGTACACAGTCACTCTATATGGTCAGACACTACAGCAATATACTGTATACAGCAATATGTACACAGTCACTCTATATGGTCAGACACTACAGCAATATACTCTATACAGCAATATGTACACAGTCACTCTATATGGTCAGACACTACAGCAATATACTGTATACAGCAATATGTACACAGTCACTCTATATGGTCAGACACTACAGCAATATACTCTATACAGCAATATGTACACAGTCACTCTATATGGTCAGACACTACAGCAATATACTGTATACAGCAATATGTACACAGTCACTCTATATGGTCAGACACTACAGCAATATACTCTATACAGCAATATGTACACAGTCACTCTATATGGTCAGACAGTACAGCAATATACTGTATACAGCAATATGTACACAGTCACTCTATATGGTCAGACACTACAGCAATATACTGTATACACCAATATGTACACAGTCACTCTATATGGTCAGACACTACAGCAATATCCTGTATACAGCAATATGTACAGTCACTCTATATGGTCAGACACTACAACAATATACTGTATACAACAATATGTACACAGTCACTCTATATGGTCAGACACTACAGCAATATACTGTATACAGCAATATGTACACAGTCACTCTATATGGTCAGACACTACAGCAATATATACACAGTCACTCTATATGGTCAGACACTACAGAAATATATACACAGTCACTCTATATGGTCAGACACTACAGCAATATGTACACAGTCACTCTATATGGTCAGACACTACAGTAATATACTGTATACAACAATATATACACAGTCACTCTATATGGTCAGACACTACAGTATTATACGGTATACAGCAATATGTACACAGTCACTCTATATGGTCATACACTACAGCAATATATACACAGTCACTCTATATGGTCAGACACTACAGAAATATACTGTATACAGCTATATGTACACAGTCACTCTATATGGTCAGACACTACAGCAATATACTGTATACAGCAATATGTACACAGTCACTCTATATGGTCAGACACTACAGCAATATACTGTATACAACAATACGTACACAGTCACTCTATATGGTCAGACACTACAGCAATATACTGTATACAGCAATATGTACACAGTCACTCTATATGGTCAGACACTACAGCAATATACTCTATACAGCAATATGTACACAGTCACTCTATATGGTCAGACACTACAGCAATATACTGTATACAGCAATATGTACACAGTCACTCTATATGGTCAGACACTACAGCAATATACTCTATACAGCAATATGTACACAGTCACTCTATATGGTCAGACACTACAGCAATATACTGTATACAGCAATATGTACACAGTCACTCTATATGGTCAGACACTACAGCAATATACTCTATACAGCAATATGTACACAGTCACTCTATATGGTCAGACACTACAGCAATATACTGTATACAGCAATATGTACACAGTCACTCTATATGGTCAGACACTACAGCAATATACTCTATACAGCAATATGTACACAGTCACTCTATATGGTCAGACACTACAGCAATATACTGTATACAGCAATATGTACACAGTCACTCTATATGGTCAGACACTACAGCAATATACTGTATACACCAATATGTACACAGTCACTCTATATGGTCAGACACTACAGCAATATCCTGTATACAGCAATATGTACAGTCACTCTATATGGTCAGACACTACAACAATATACTGTATACAACAATATGTACACAGTCACTCTATATGGTCAGACACTACAGCAATATACTGTATACAGCAATATGTACACAGTCACTCTATATGGTCAGACACTACAGCAATATATACACAGTCACTCTATATGGTCAGACACTACAGAAATATATACACAGTCACTCTATATGGTCAGACACTACAGCAATATGTACACAGTCACTCTATATGGTCAGACACTACAGTAATATACTGTATACAACAATATATACACAGTCACTCTATATGGTCAGACACTACAGTATTATACGGTATACAGCAATATGTACACAGTCACTCTATATGGTCAGACACTACAGTAATATACTGTATATAACAATATATACACAGTCACTCTATATGGTCAAGCACTACATTAATATACTGTATACAGCAATATATACAAAGTCACTCTATATGGTCAGACACTAAAGCAATATACTGTATACAGCAACATGCACACAGTCACTCTATATGGTCAGACACTACAGCAATATACTGTATACAGCAACATGTACACAGTCACTATATATGGTCAGACACTACAGCAATATACTGTATACAGCAACATGTACACAGTCACTATATATGGTCATACACTACAGCAATATATACACAGTCACTCTATATGGTCAGACACTACAGCAATATATACATAGTCACTCTATATGGTCAGACACTACAGCAATATATACACAGTCACTCTATATGGTCAGACACTACAGCAATATATACATAGTCACTCTATATGGTCAGACACTACAGCAATATACTGTATACAGCAACATGTACACAGTCACTCTATATGGTCAGACACTACAGCAATATATACACAGTCACTCTATATGGTCAGACACTACAGTAATATATACACAGTCACTCTATATGGTCAGACACTACAGCAATATACTGTATACAGCAATATGTACACAGTCACTCTATATGGTCAGACACTACAGCAATATACTGTATACAGCAATATGTACACAGTCACTCTATATGGTCAGACACTACAGCAATATACCGTATACAACAATATGTACACAGTCACTCTATATGGTCAGACACTACAGCAATATACTGTAATCAACAATATGTACACAGTCACTATATGGTCAGACACTACAGCAATATCCTGTATACAGCAATATGTACACAGTCACTCTATATGGTCATACACTAAAGCAATATATACACAGTCACTCTATATGGTCAGACACTACAGCAACATATACATAGTCACTCTATATGGTCAGACACTACAGCAATATCCAGTATATAGCAATATGTACACAGTCACTCTATATGGTCAGACACTACAGCAATATACTGTATACAACAATATGTACACAGTCACTCTATATGGTCAGACACTACAGCAATATCCTGTATACAGCAATATGTACACAGTCACTCTATATGGTCAGACACTACAGCAATATCCTATATACAGCAATATGTACACAGTCACTCTATATGGTCAGACACTACAGCAATATGTACACAGTCACTCTATATGGTCAGACACTACAGAAATATATACACAGTCACTCTATATGGTCAGACACTACAGCAATATGTACACAGTCACTCTATATGGTCAGACACTACAGTAATATACTGTATACAACAATATATACACAGTCACTCTATATGGTCAGACACTACAGTATTATACGGTATACAGCAATATGTACACAGTCACTCTATATGGTCAGACACTACAGTAATATACTGTATATAACAATATATACACAGTCACTCTATATGGTCAAGCACTACATTAATATACTGTATACAGCAATATATACAAAGTCACTCTATATGGTCAGACACTAAAGCAATATACTGTATACAGCAACATGCACACAGTCACTCTATATGGTCAGACACTACAGCAATATACTGTATACAGCAACATGTACACAGTCACTCTATATGGTCAGACACTACAGCAATATATACACAGTCACTCTATATGGTCAGACACTACAGCAATATATACACAGTCACTCTATATGGTCAGACACTACAGCAATATATACACAGTCACTATATATGGTCATACACTACAGCAATATATACACAGTCACTCTATATGGTCAGACACTACAGCAATATATACATAGTCACTCTATATGGTCAGACACTACAGCAATATGTACACATTCACTCTATATGGTCAGACACTACAGCAATATATACACAGTCACTCTATATGGTCATACACTACAGCAATATATACACAGTCACTCTATATGGTCAGACACTACAGAAATATGTACACAGTCACTTTATATGGTCAGACACTACAGCAATATGTACACAGTCACTCTATATGGTCAGACACTACAGTAATATACTGTATACAACAATATATACACAGTCACTCTATATGGTCAGACACTACAGTAATATACGGTATACAGCAATATATACACAGTCACTCTATATGGTCAGACACTACAGTAATATACGGTATACAGCAATATGCACACAGTCATTCTATATGTTCAGACACTACAGTAATATACTGTATACAGCAATATGTACACAGTCACTCTATATGGTCAGACACTACAGTAATATACTGTATATAACAATATATACACAGTCACTCTATATGGTCAAGCACTACAGTAATATACTGTATACAGCAATATATACACAGTCACTCTATATGGTCAGACACTAAAGCAATATACTGTATACAGCAACATGCACACAGTCACTCTATATGGTCAGACACTACAGCAATATACTGTATACAGCAACATGTACACAGTCACTCTATATGGTCAGACACTACAGCAATATATACACAGTCACTCTATATGGTCAGACACTGCAGCAATATATACACAGTCACTCTATATGGTCAGACACTACAGCAATATATACACAGTCACTCTATATGGTCAAACACTACAGCAATATATACATAGTCACTCTATATGGTCAGACACTACAGTAATATACTGTATACAGCAATATATACACAGTCACTCTATATGGTCAGACACTAAAGCAATATACTGTATACAGCAACATGCACACAGTCACTCTATATGGTCAGACACTACAGCAATATACTATATACAGCAACATGTACACAGTCACTCTATATGGTCAGACACTACAGCAATATATACACAGTCACTCTATATGGTCAGACACTGCAGCAATATGTACACAGTCACTCTATATGGTCAGACACTACAGTAATATACTGTATACAACAATATATACACAGTCACTCTATATGGTCAGACACTACAGTAATATACGGTATACAGCAATATGTACACAGTCACTCTATATGGTCAGACACTACAGTAATATACGGTATACAGCAATATGCACACAGTCACTCTATATGGTCAGACACTACAGTAATATACTGTATATAACAATATATACACAGTCACTCTATATGGTCAGACACTACAGTAATATACGGTATACAGCAATATGCACACAGTCACTCTATATGGTCAGACACTACAGTAATATACTGTATATAACAATATATACACAGTCACTCTATATGGTCAAGCACTACAGTAATATACTGTATACAGCAATATATACACAGTCACTCTATATGGTCAGACACTAAAGCAATATACTGTATACAGCAACATGCACACAGTCACTCTATATGGTCAGACACTACAGCAATATACTGTATACAGCAACATGTACACAGTCACTCTATATGGTCAGACACTACAGCAATATATACACAGTCACTCTATATGGTCAGACACTGCAGCAATATGTACACAGTCACTCTATATGGTCAGACACTACAGCAATATATACACAGTCACTTTATACGGCTAGACACCTCAATAATATACTGTACAAAGCAACATATACACAGTCACTCTATATGATCAGACACTACAGCAATATATACACAGTCACTCTATATGGTCATACACTACAGCAATATATACACAGTCACTCTATATGGTCAGACACTACAGCAATATATACATAGTCACTCTATATGGTCAGACACTACAGCAATATGTACACATTCACTCTATATGGTCAGACACTACAGCAATATATACACAGTCACTCTATATGGTCATACACTACAGCAATATATACACAGTCACTCTATATGGTCAGACACTACAGCAATATATACATAGTCACTCTATATGGTCAGACACTACAGCAATATATACATAGTCACTCTATATGGTCAGACACTACAGCAATATGTACACATTCACTCTATATGGTCAGACACTACAGCAATATATACACAGTCACTGTATGGTCAGGCACTACGGTAATATACTGTATACAGCAACATGTACACAGTCACTCTTTATGGTCAGACACTACAGCACTATACTGTATACAGCAGTATGTACACAGTCACTCTATATGGTCAGACACTACAGAAATATATACACAGTAACTCTATACGGCCAGACACTACAATAATATACTGTATACAGCAACATATACACAGTCACTCTATATGGTCAGACACTACAGAAATATATACACAGTCACTCTATATGGTCAGACACTACAGAAATATATACACAGTCAACCTATATGGTCAGACACTACAGAAATATATACACAGTCACTCTATATGTTCAGACACTACAGAAATATATACACAGTCACTCTATATGGTCAGACACTACAGAAGTATATACACAGTCACTCTATATGGTCAGACACTACATAAATATATACACAGTCACTCTATATGTTCAGACACTACATAAATATATACACAGTCACTCTTTATGGTCAGACACAACAGAAATATGTACACAGTCACTCTATATGGTCAGACACTACATAAATATATACACAGTCACTCTATATGTTCAGACACTACATAAATATATACACAGTCACTCTATATGATCAGACACTACAGAAATATATACACAGTCACTCTATATGGTCAGACACTACAGAAATATATACACAGTCACTCTATATGGTCAGACACTACAGAAATATATACACAGTCACTCTATATGTTCAGACACTACATAAATATATACACAGTCACTCTTTATGGTCAGACACAACAGAAATATGTACACAGTCACTCTATGGTCAGACACTACAGAAATATATACACAGTCACTCTATATGTTCAGACACTACATAAATATATACACAGTCACTCTATATGTTCAGACACTACAGAAATATATACACAGTCACTCTATATGGTCAGACACTACAGAAATATATACACAGTCACTCTATATGGTCAGACACTACAGCAATATGTACACAGTCACTCTATATGGTCAGACACTACAGTAATATACGGTATACAGCAATATGTACACAGTCACTCTATATGGTCAGACACTACAGTAATATACGGTATACAGCAATATGCACACAGTCACTCTATATTGTCAGACACTACAGTAATATACTGTATACAGCAATATGTACACAGTCACTCTATATGGTCAGACACTACAGTAATATACTGTATATAACAATATATACACAGTCACTCTATATGGTCAGACACTACAGAAATATACTGTGTACAACAATATGTACACAGTCACTCTATATGGTCAGACACTACAGCAATGCAGTATATACACTGAGTATACCAAACATTACAAACACCTTCCTAATATTTAGTTGTCCCCCCACACCTTTTGCCCTCAGAACAGCCTCAGTTCATCAGGGCATGAACTCTACAAGGTGTTGAATGCATTCCACAGGGATGCTGGCCCATATTGACTCCAATGTTTCCCACAGTTGTCTAGTTGGCTGGATGTCCTTAGGGTGGTTCGACCATTCTTGACACACATGGGAAACTGTTGAGTGTGAAAAACACAGCAGCTTTGCAGTTCTTGACACACTGAAACTGTTGCACCTGGCACCTACTACCATACCCTGTTCAGAAGCATTTCAATCTTTTGTCTTGCCCATTATCCAGCCTCTGAATGGTGCACACACACAATCCATGTCTCAATTGTCTCAAGACTTAAAAATTTCACCCGTCTCCTCCCCTTCCTCTACACTGATTGAAGTGGATTTAACAAGTGACATCAATAAGGGATCATAGATTTCACCCGGATTCACCTGGTCAGTCCGTGTGTACACTGTCACTCTATATGGTCAGAGCAATATATCTATATACAGCCACTATGTCAAATCAATCCAGTTTAAACTCTAGAGAGGCGAAAAAGAAGACATCAATGAAGAGAACAGACCTGTTTCTCTAACCTGTGTGTGTGTGTGTGTGTGTGTGTGTGTGTGTGTGTGTGTGTGTGTGTGTGTAGTCATAGAGACCTGAAGCCTGAGAACCTGCTCCTGGATGAGAAGAACAACATCCGCATCGCTGACTTCGGCATGGCTTCCCTACAGGTGGGAGACAGCCTGCTAGAGACCAGCTGTGGGTGAGTACAGTGTGTGTGTGTTCCTGCGTGTGTGTGTGCGTGTAGAGGCGGACGCCCTTAATGAGGTACAGTATTTTGGGGACGGCAGGTATCCTAGTAGTTAGAACGTTGGACTAGTAACCGAAAGGTTGTTGGATCGAATCCCCAAGCTAACAAGGTAAAAGTCCGTCGTTCTGCCCCTGAACAAGGCAGGTATTGTATTGTAAATAAGAATTTGTTCTTAACTGACTTGCCTGGTTAAATAAATAAAAAATGTTAAGAACTGTCTTTTCTTTCTTCTGAACGATGACAGATCTCCTCACTACGCGTGTCCAGAAGTTATCCGAGTAAGTTCCCTTCTCTCTGTGCGTCTGTGGAGGTCAGACGTACACCCACAATCTCTGTGTGTGTCTGTACTGCATGAATGAACAGTGAATCGGTTTTATTCTCCTTGAGTGTCCTGCCGTCCTCTTGCATTGCAGGGGGAGAAGTATGACGGTCGCAGGGCAGATGTGTGGAGCTGTGGAGTCATCCTCTTTGCACTGCTGGTGGTAAGAACCTCTCCCTCCATCTCTTTCTTCCCCTCGATGTCTCTCGCTCTGTAACTCCCCTCTCTCCTCTCCTGTGTGTGTGTGTGTGTGTGTGTGTGTGTGTGTGTGTAGGGAGCTCTACCCTTTGACCATGACAACCTGCGCCAGCTCCTTGAGAAGGTGAAGAGTGGTGTGTTCCACATGCCCCACTTCATCCCCCCAGACTGCCAGGCCCTGCTCAAAGGAATGATCCAGGTCAACCCTGACAAGAGACTCACGGTACGGGGGAGGAGAGGGGAGGAGAGGGGTAGAGAGAGAGGGGTGAGGAAGAGAGCGACTCAGCGACTCACGGGAGGGGGGAGGAGAGGGGTAGAGAGAGACTCACGGTACTGACTAGACGTAGTAGGAGAGGGCTAGACAGAGACTCACGGTACTGACTAGACGTAGTAGGAGAGGGGTAGACAGAGACTCACGGTACTGACTAGACGTAGTAGGAGAGGGGTAGACAGAGACTCACGGTACTGACTAGACGTAGTAGGAGAGGGGTAGACAGAGACTCACGGTACTGACTAGACGTAGTAGGAGAGGGGTAGACAGAGCCTCACGGTACTGACTAGACGTAGTAGGAGAGGGGTAGACAGAGACTCACGGTACTGACTAGATGTAGTAGGAGAGGGGTAGACAGAGACTCACGGTACTGACTAGACGTAGTAGGAGAGGGGTAGACAGAGACTCACGGTACTGACTAGATGTAGTAGGAGAGGGGAGGAGAGAGACTCACGGTACTGACTAGACGTAGTAGGAGAGGGGTAGACAGAGACTCACGGTACTGACTAGACGTAGTAGGAGAGGGCTAGACAGAGACTCACGGTACTGACTAGACGTAGTAGGAGAGGGGTAGACAGAGACTCACGGTACTGACTAGACGTAGTAGGAGAGGGGTAGACAGAGACTCACGGTACTGACTAGACGTAGTAGGAGAGGGGTAGACAGAGACTCACGGTACTGACTAGACGTAGTAGGAGAGGGGTAGACAGAGACTCACGGTACTGACTAGACGTAGTAGGAGAGGGGTAGACAGAGTCTCACGGTACTGACTAGACGTAGTAGGAGAGGGGTAGACAGAGACTCACGGTACTGACTAGATGTAGTAGGAGAGGGGTAGACAGAGACTCACGGTACTGACTAGACGTAGTAGGAGAGGGGTAGACAGAGACTCACGGTACTGACTAGACGTAGTAGGAGAGGGGTAGACAGAGACTCACGGTACTGACTAGACGTAGTAGGAGAGGGGTAGACAGAGACTCACGGTACTGACTAGACGTAGTAGGAGAGGGGTAGACAGAGACTCACGGTACTGACTAGATGTAGTAGGAGAGGGGAGGAGAGAGACTCACAGTACTGACTAGACGTAGTAGGAGAGGGGTAGACAGAGACTCACGGTACTGACTAGATGTAGTAGGAGAGGGGAGGAGAGAGACTCACGGTACTGACTAGACGTAGTAGGAGAGGGGTAGACAGAGACTCACGGTACTGACTAGACGTAGTAGGAGAGGGGTAGACAGAGACTCACGGTACTGACTAGACGTAGTAGGAGAGGGGAGGAGAGAGACTCATGGTACTGACTAGACGTAGTAGGAGAGGGGAGGAGAGAGACTCACGGTACTGACTAGACGTAGTAGGAGAGGGGTAGACAGAGACTCACGGTACTGACTAGACGTAGTAGGAGAGGGGTAGACAGAGACTCACGGTACTGACTAGACGTAGTAGGAGAGGGGTAGACAGAGACTCACGGTACTGACTAGACGTAGTAGGAGAGGGGTAGACAGAGACTCACGGTACTGACTAGACGTAGTAGGAGAGGGGTAGACAGAGACTCACGGTACTGACTAGATGTAGTAGGAGAGGGGAGGAGAGAGACTCACAGTACTGACTAGACGTAGTAGGAGAGGGGTAGACAGAGACTCACGGTACTGACTAGATGTAGTAGGAGAGGGGAGGAGAGAGACTCACGGTACTGACTAGACGTAGTAGGAGAGGGGTAGACAGAGACTCACGGTACTGACTAGACGTAGTAGGAGAGGGCTAGACAGAGACTCACGGTACTGACTAGACGTAGGAGAGGGGTAGACAGAGACTCACGGTACTGACTAGACGTAGTAGGAGAGGGGTAGACAGAGACTCACGGTACTGACTAGACGTAGTAGGAGAGGGGAGGAGAGAGACTCACGGTACTGACTAGACGTAGTAGGAGAGGGGTAGACAGAGACTCACGGTACTGACTAGACGTAGTAGGAGAGGGGTAGACAGAGTCTCACGGTACTGACTAGACGTAGTAGGAGAGGGGTAGACAGAGACTCACGGTACTGACTAGATGTAGTAGGAGAGGGGTAGACAGAGACTCACGGTACTGACTAGACGTAGTAGGAGAGGGGTAGACAGAGACTCACGGTACTGAGTAGACGTAGTAGGAGAGGGGTAGACAGAGACACACGGTACTGACTAGACGTAGTAGGAGAGGGGTAGACAGAGACTCACGTTACTGACTAGACGTAGTAGGAGAGGGGTAGACAGAGACTCACGGTACTGACTAGACGTAGTAGGAGAGGGGAGGAGAGAGACTCACGGTACTGACTAGACGTAGTAGGAGAGGGGTAGACAGAGACTCACGGTACTGACTAGTTGTAGTAGGAGAGGGGTAGACAGAGACTCACGGTACTGACTAGACGTAGTAGGAGAGGGCTAGACAGAGACTCACGGTACTGACTAGACGTAGTAGGAGAGGGGTAGACAGAGACTCACGGTACTGACTAGACGTAGTAGGAGAGGGGTAGACAGAGACTCACGGTACTGACTAGACGTAGTAGGAGAGGGGTAGACAGAGACTCACGGTACTGACTAGACGTAGTAGGAGAGGGGTAGACAGAGTCTCACGGTACTGACTAGACGTAGTAGGAGAGGGGTAGACAGAGACTCACGGTACTGACTAGATGTAGTAGGAGAGGGGTAGACAGACTCACGGTACTGACTAGACGTAGTAGGAGAGGGGTAGACAGAGACTCACGGTACTGACTAGACGTAGTAGGAGAGGGGTAGACAGAGACTCACGGTACTGACTAGACGTAGTAGGAGAGGGGTAGACAGAGACTCACAGTACTGACTAGACGTAGTAGGAGAGGGGTAGACAGAGACTCACGGTACTGACTAGATGTAGTAGGAGAGGGGAGGAGAGAGACTCACGGTACTGACTAGACGTAGTAGGAGAGGGGTAGACAGAGACTCACGGTACTGACTAGACGTAGTAGGAGAGGGGTAGACAGAGACTCACGGTACTGACTAGATGTAGTAGGAGAGGGGAGGAGAGAGACTCATGGTACTGACTAGACGTAGTAGGAGAGGGGAGGAGAGAGACTCACGGTACTGACTAGACGTAGTAGGAGAGGGGTAGACAGAGACTCACGGTACTGACTAGACGTAGTAGGAGAGGGGTAGACAGAGACTCACGGTACTGACTAGACGTAGTAGGAGAGGGGTAGACAGAGACTCACGGTACTGACTAGACGTAGTAGGAGAGGGGTAGACAGAGACTCACGGTACTGACTAGACGTAGTAGGAGAGGGGTAGACAGAGACTCACGGTACTGACTAGATGTAGTAGGAGAGGGGAGGAGAGAGACTCACAGTACTGACTAGACGTAGTAGGAGAGGGGTAGACAGAGACTCACGGTACTGACTAGATGTAGTAGGAGAGGGGAGGTGAGAGACTCACGGTACTGACTAGACGTAGTAGGAGAGGGGTAGACAGAGACTCACGGTACTGACTAGACGTAGTAGGAGAGGGCTAGACAGAGACTCACGGTACTGACTAGACGTAGTAGGAGAGGGGTAGACAGAGACTCACGGTACTGACTAGACGTAGTAGGAGAGGGGTAGACAGAGACTCACGGTACTGACTAGACGTAGTAGGAGAGGGGAGGAGAGAGATTCACGGTACTGACTAGACGTAGTAGGAGAGGGGTAGACAGAGACTCACGGTACTGACTAGACATAGTAGGAGAGGGGTAGACAGAGACTCACGGTATGGACTAGACTTAGTAGGAGAGGGGTAGACAGAGACTCACGGTACTGACTAGACGTAGAAGGAGAGGGGTAGACAGAGACTCATGGTACTGACTAGACGTAGTAGGAGAGGGGAGGAGAGAGACTCACGGTACTGACTAGACGTAGTAGGAGAGGGGTAGACAGAGACTCACGGTACTGACTAGATGTAGTAGGAGAGGGGTAGACAGAGACTCACGGTACTGACTAGACGTAGTAGGAGAGGGGAGGAGAGAGACTCACGGTACTGACTAGACGTAGTAGGAGAGGGGTAGACAGAGACTCACGGTACTGACTAGACGTAGTAGGAGAGGGGTAGACAGAGACTCACGGTACGGACTAGACGTAGTAGGAGAGGGGTAGACAGAGACTCACGGTACTGACTAGACGTAGTAGGAGAGGGAAGGAGAGAGACTCACGGTACTGACTAGGCGTAGTAGGAGAGGGGTAGACATAGACTCACGGTACTGACTAGACGTAGTGGGAGAGGGGTAGACAGAGACTCACGGTACTGACTAGACGTAGTAGGAGAGGGGTAGACAGAGACTCACGGTACTGACTAGACGTAGTAGGAGAGGGGTAGACAGAGACTCACGGTACTGACTAGACGTAGTAGGAGAGGGGAGGAGAGAGACTCACGGTACTGACTAGACATAGTAGGAGAGGGGAGGAGAGAGACTCACGGTACTGACTAGACGTAGTAGGAGAGGGGAGGAGAGAGACTCACGGTACTGACTAGACGTAGTAGGAGAGGGGTAGACAGAGACTCACGGTACTGACTAGACGTAGTAGGAGAGGGGAGGAGAGAGACTCACGGTACTGACTAGACATAGTAGGAGAGGGGAGGAGAGAGACTCACGGTACTGACTAGACGTAGTAGGAGAGGGGAGGAGAGAGACTCACGGTACTGACTGGACGTAGTAGGAGAGGGGTAGACAGAGACTCACAGTACTGACTAGACGTAGTAGGAGAGGGGAGGAGAGAGACTCACAGGTACTGACTAGACATAGTAGGAGAGGGGTAGACAGAGACTGACGGTACTGACTAGACGTAGTAGGAGAGGGGAGGAGAGAGACTCACGGTACTGACTAGACGTAGTGGGAGAGGGGTAGACAGAGACTCACGGTACTGACTAGACGTAGTAGGAGAGGGGAGGAGAGAGACTCACGGTACTGACTAGACGTAGTAGGAGAGGGGAGGAGAGAGACTCACGGTACTGACTAGACGTAGTAGGAGTACTGTGTGGGTAACTAACTGGCTGCGTCTGTGTTCTTTTACAGCTAGAAGCCATACAAAAGCACTCCTGGTATCTGTAAGTACACTCACCCCTTTGTACTCTGTTTTCTCTCACAACTTAATCATTGTCTTCTTCTCTCCGAACAGAAGACTAAAACCAAGACAGTCCGTTGAATAGTTCTACATGTTGCTCGTGTATGTGGCCGTTTTCACGGAACTCTCTACTCATCCGAACTCTCTCCCCGCCAACTGTCTTTCTCTCTATCTCTCGCCTTTTCCCCCTTTCCGTATCTCTCCCCTGCCAGCGGTGGTCGTAACGAGCCGTGCCCGGAGCAGCCACCTCCCAGGCGTGTGTGTGTGAAGAGGATCGTGTCGCTGACCGAGCTGGACCCTGATGTGCTGGACAGCATGCACTCGCTGGGCTGCTTCAGAGACCGGGGGAAACTGACCCAGGACCTGCAGTGTGAGGAGTGAGTACTATCTGGGCTGCTTTTAGAGACCGGGGAAAGCTGACCCGGGACCTCCAGTGTGAGTGTCCCTTGATGTGGCCCCTGTAGTGTCACCGTTCACTGGTTGCTGTGGAAATGAACTATTGATCTCTCTCTCTCGCTCTCTCTTCCTCTCGCTCTCGCTCTCTTTCGCTCTCTATCTCTCTCTCTGTCAATTCCATTCAACATTCTCTATCTCTGTTTCTCTCACTCTGCTCTTCCTTACTAGCCTCTCTCTATATCTCTCTCGCTCCCCTTCTCTCAACTAGTGTTTTCCTGCCTTTCTCTATCCTAGTATTTTTCTCTCTGTCTCTCTCTGGAGAAGTAAAGGTAATCCAACCCAGGAAATAGGACTTTGTGGAGTATTGGGGCAGCAGGGTTGCCTAGTGGTTAGAGCGTTGTACTAGTAACTGGAAGGTTGCAAGTTCAAACCCCCGAGCTGACATGGTACAAATCTGTCATTCTGCCCCTGAACAGGCAGTTAACCCACTGTTCCTAGGCCGTCATTGAAAATAAGAATTTGCCTAGTTTGAATAAAGGTAAAATAAATAAAAACATTGGGATAGGGGAACTGATTGCGATATTCCAGCAAAAAGAGACAATCTCTCTCTATTGACTGACCAATCTGCTTTTTTGGCATGTCAAATGTTACATCACTCTGGCAAAGCATTAACACGACCACAGATATAAACAATGGCTCTTTCTCCTTCTACTGTTGTCCCGCCAACTCTCACATTCACATTATGCTCTAGTTCTGATTTAGCCATCTTTATCAATCCCTGAATGTCTCTTACTATCTCTCTCTCTCTCATTCTCTCTCTCACTCTCTCTCTTTCACTCACTCTCTCTCTCTCTCTCTCTCTCTCTCTCGTTTTCTCAGAGACAACCAGGAGAAGATGATCTACTACCTCCTCTTGGACAGGAAAGAGCGTTACCCCAGCTGTGAGGATGAAGACCTGCCGCCCAGGAACGATATAGGTTAGAAAGAAAACCTTTAGACAGCATAGGTTGGAAAGAAAACCTTTAGACAACATTAGACAACATATATTAGAAAGAATCAACAACCTAACCGACACTTATTGGACACTGATCTCTCCCAGAGACATTCGATTCATATTCTATTCTAACATAACATTCTCAGAAATAATTTGGAACATTCTATTTCTAGCCAACCCTGACTTACTGATAGGTATCTGTGAAGCTAGCGACAGTAAGCAACATCTGGCGAGTCTGTTTCAAAATAAAAGTCCTGCAATGAAACTTCTAAATAAAAGTCCCGTGGACAAAACTTTACAACAAGTTCATGTAGGTCTGCGGTTTCTTTGTCCGACACGTCAGCATGTCAAAACCTCCCGACATATTTGTGTTTTGATGCACCAGTGCTTTAAATAACGTAGGTTAGAGGTGCTTTAACCTTTCTGTGTACCTCTGAGACCTGGATTCTAACCTTTCTAAGGTCTCCCAGCAGATCCCCCTAGGAAGCGGGTGGACTCTCCCATGCTGACCCGTCATGGCCGGTGCCGGCCGGAGAGGAAGAGCCTGGAGGTGCTGAGTGTGACGGAGCAGGGCTCCCCAACACCCACGCGCAGGGCGCTGGACACCTCCGCACACAGCCAGAGGTTAGACATAGATATATACACACATAAACACACACGCACACCGAATATGCACACACACAAATGCACTCACACACACATACATACACACAGGCACACACACACACACTCGTGCTTTGTGTTGTTGTACTAGTGTTGTCTGATGACTTCACTTGTGAAAGTTCCACATGTTTTGCACGTGCAAAATTCTATTGCACATGTGAAGTCATGTGAAATCATGTGAAATCATGGGGTTTTGTAACACTTCACATGTGATGATATTTCACATGATGCCCTGCAATCAGGACAGGATGTCCCCGGAATGTGACAAAATTGCTGCAGTGTTTTCCACTTAGATATTTGACACACTTGATTACATTGTGTATGTTTATTTATACAGTAATTATTATTCATTAGGTCCTCACCTGGGATTTGAACTCACAACCTCTTGGTTCATAGCATTACTATCTTCCTGCTACTCCCCCATGTCTGTATCAATGACTGATTTCACCTGTATTCCAACACTGGACTTCAAAGTAAATCTCAGCTTTGTACTCAAGAAAAACTATAATATTTATATTCAGGAGTAACCTTAAAACAGAATAATATGTCGCACCTACAGTAGACAACTATACAGAAAACCCTCAAATTACTGAAATAAATAAATAAAATCAATGATGAGAGAATAGTCAGATAAACTGATAAATCAAATCAAATTGTATTTGTCACATGCGCTGAATTCAACAGGTGTAGACCTTACAGTGAAATGCTTACTTGCAAGTCCTTAACCAACAATGCAGTTTTAAGAAAAATTCCCCCCAAATAATAATAAAAGTAACAAATAATTAAAGAGCAGCAGTAAAATAACAATAGCGAGACTATATACAGGGGGCACCGGTTAGTCCAGGTAATTGAGCTAATACGTACATTTAGGTAGAGTTATTAAAGTGACTATGCATAGGTAATAACAGAGATTAGTAGCAGCGTAAAAGAAGGGGGTGGGGGGGGGGGGGGTCAATCCAAATAGTCTGGGTAGCCATTTGATTAGATGTTCAGGAGTCTTATGGCTTGGGGATAGAAGCTGTTTAGAAGCCTCTTGGACCTAGACTTGGCGCTCTGGGACCACTTGGCGCTCCGGTACCGCTTGCCGTGTGGTACCAGAGAGAACAGTCTATGACTAGGGTGGCTGGAGTCTTTGACAATTTTAAGGGCCTTCCTCTGACACCGCCTGGTATAGAGGTCCTTGATGGCAGGGAGTTTGGCCCCAGTGATGTACTGGGCAGTTCGCACTACCCTCTGTAGTGCCTTGCGGTCGGAGGCTGAGCATTTGCCATACCAGGCAGTGATGCAACCCGTCAGGATGCTCTCGATGGTGCAGCTGTAGAACTCTTTTGAGGATCTGAGGACCCATGCCAAATCTTTTCAGACTCCTAAAGGGAAATAGGTTTTGTCGTGCCCTCTTCAAAACTGTCTTGGTGTGCTTGGACCATGTTAGTGATGTGGACACCAAGGAACTTGAAGCTCTCAACCTGCTCCACCCCGGCCCCGTCGATGAGAATTGGGTGCGAGCTCGGTCCTCCGTAGCTAAGATAGCAGTGCAGATGGCACTATTTTTCCTGTGTGCAGAGATGTATTATAGGTAGGTAATGAATGTGTACGTGACTTCTTAGAATGCTACACACTTTGTGACGCAGCAGCAAGAACAGCTGTACCCCAAATCCAAAGGTTGTGAGTTCAAATCCAATCTGGGGATGTATTGATAAGTCCGTACTAAGTGATGTTTGTCAAATATTGTTGACCTTAAAAACCCCCATACCATTTCATTGCTTCCCTTTAACAACAAAAAATGTGAAGCTGAAATTCAGCTGACATCTTTCTATGGAAGAAATAAGAGACACATGAGGTCAGTCGTTCACGTGTTCGACGTTGACTTCACGTGTTGACACCACCTTTTCACATGTGAGGAGAATAACATGTTTTCACCTCACATGCGGAATTTGCACTTTCACACGTAAAAAAAACAACAACTTTCGGATGAAAATCGGTTTGGCGCTCCATGCGATCACGTGTTGCTTTTACATGTAGTCACATGTTATCAAATGAACTTGACATGAGATCTGTACCGGCCGTTGGTGGAAGAAGGTGAGGAACAAAGTGCAGTGAGGTACGTGTTCGTCATTTATTAAATAGAACTGAACACTAAATACAAAGTAACAAAAAAGAACAACCGAAACAGCTCCGTCAGGTACAAAACAGAAAGCAACTACCCACAAAACCCATGTGGGCAAGAGCTACCTAAGTATGGTTTTCAATCAGAGACAACGATAGACAGCTGTCCCTGATTGAGAACCATACCCGGCCAAAAACAAAGAAATACAAAAACATAGAAAAAGGAACATAGAATGCCCACCCTAATCACACCCTGGCCTAACCAAAATAGAGAATAAAAGCCTCTCTATGGCCAGATCACATGTGATCACGTGACATCCATGTGGTTTTTCCCATAAGGGGGGCCGTGCTATGTGTTACTGTACCGGTATTGTCTGATACTGGTATTTTTGTCCTCCAGGTCTCGTTCAGTCAGTGGTGCTTCAACAGGGCTCTCGTCAAGTCCTCTCAGCAGTCCCAGGGTAAGTCACGCTTGGCCAACTCTTTTACAAAAAGACACACATTTACACCACCTGATGATTATTATAGAGGTGGTTCTACTGTAGAATTGATAAAATACCATACCTGTAATATCAGTATTTTTCTGTACATAAGTATATCTTTGATATGCCGAACTCACATGCAGATGAGACTACCTACCTTTGTTCGCGGTGAAATGTGCTACTGCACAGCTACTGTGATATGATTGTGTTTCTCTGTAATGAACTGAAGTGTTCCTGTAACTGTAAATGTTCTTCTGAGACTGTCATTTGTCCCGACTGTCCATCACCCTCATTACTGTCCCATTCTGAGCCATTACCCACACCATAGATACCATCACATACACGCACGCACACACGCACACCAATAGTAAGGGCCTAGAAGCACACAAGAGACACAGACCGATATGATCACATATTAGCCCTCAAATTGAAAGGGTCTCTGGACCTTTATTCAAAATGGACCCTATTGAATTAACATAATAAGTGAAATAACAGAATATGCATCTCTACAATTAGAAATATAAGTACAATCAGACTACAGCATATTCATAAATCATAACTCATGACCATTGCTCTCTTCATCTTTCCTTCCCTCCTCTCCGTCCCTCCGTCCTTTCTCTTCCCACCCATCAGAGCCCAGTTTTCACTTTCAGCCAATCAGAAGTCACCTCCGCCTCCACCACCCACTCCAAAGACCCCAAACCAGGAAGTGCCACCACTCCCCGGCCATCACAACGGATGACTGTGCCCGACCCCAAAACCCAGACCCTGCCCTCCAAAGGGCTCTCCGATCGCACTCACCTCCAGTCCATGAAGTCACTACCTCTCCAAGCTCCCCCCTCTGCGTCCCCCTCCCCCATCCTCTCCCCCATCCCTCGCTTCTTCTTTTTCCCCGCCCCCTCCGTCTTTAAGTCGGTCACTAAGAACGTCTATCCTAACTCTGCCCCTGTGCCACAGGTCACCCCTCAGGGGTCTCCACTCCCCACCCCCCTGGGCACCCCCGTCCACCACCCCCAGCACCCCCCGCCCACCCCTCCCTCCTCCTCCTCTTCCTCCTCCTCCTCGCGGGCGGAGGGAGGCGGCGGGGGTGTGGGCGGGGGCGGATCCCTCTCCCTAACTCCACCCTCCAGCCCCGGAGGCAGCGGGGGGATGGCCGCCAGTAGCTCCGCCCACTGGAGGACACGCCTCAACTCCTTCAAGAACAACCTGCTGGGTTCGCCACGCTTCCACCGACGCAAACTGCAGGGTGAGAGAGAGGGGGAGTGTGTGTAAGAAAGAATTTAAGACATTTCAGAATGAGCAATGTTAACAAGAGTCCGGAATATAAATATATATGTGTGTATAGACCGTATGGACAGTATATGAATAGGAAAGGTGTGTACAGTAGCAGTTACAGTGTCTTCAGAAAGTGTTCATACCCCTTGACTTACATTTTGTTATGTTAAGGCCTGAATTCAAAATGGATTAAATATATTTATTTGTGCACCCATCTACCAATAATAACACATAATGACAAAGTGAATACATGTTTTTAGACATTTTTGTAAATCATTATTTTCTAAATTCTTTAAGTTCTTTCTAATTAATTGTTGATCATTGCTAGACAACCATTTTCAGGTCTTGCCATAGAATTTCAATCAGATTTAAGTCAAAACTATAACCCGCCCACTCAAGAACATTCACTGTCTTCTTGGTAAGCGACTTGTGTTTCAAATTATTGTCCTTCTGAAAGGTGAATTAATTCCCCAGTGTCTGGTGAAAAGCAGACTGAACCAGGTTTTCCTCTAGGGTTTTGCCTGTGCTTCACTCCATTCCGTTTCTTTTTTTTAATCCTGAAAAACTCTCCAGTCCTTAACGATTACAAGCATACCCATAACATGATGCAGCCACCACTATGCTTGAAAATATGGAGAGTGGTACTCAGTAATATGTTTTATTGGATTTGACCCAAACAACACTTTGTATTCAGGATGAAAAATGAATTGCTTTACCACAATTTTTGCAGTATTACTTTAGTTCCTTGTTGCGAACAGGATACATGTTTTGGAATATTTTTATTCTGTACAGGCTAGTATTGTGGAGTAATGACAACGTTGTTGGTCCATCCGCAGTTGTCTCCTATCACAGCCATTAAACTCTGTAACTGTTTTTAAAGTCACCATTGGCCTCATGGTGAAATCCCCTAAGCGATTTCCTTCATATCCGGCAATTGAGTTAGGAAGGATGCCTGTATCTTTACATTCAATCGGTGTATTGATACACCACCCAAAGTGTAATTAATAACTTTACCATGCCCAAAGGGATATTCAATGTCTGCTTTAAAAAAAAAAACATCTACCAATAGGTGCCCTTCTTTGCGAGACATTGGAAAACCTCCCTGCTCTTTGTAGTTGAATCTGTGTTTGAAATTCACTGCCCGACTGTGGGACCTTACAGATAATTGTATGTGTGAGGTACAGAGATGAAGTAGTCATTCAAAAATCATGTTAAACACTATTTCTGCACACAGAGTGAGTCCATGCAACTTATTATGTGAGTTTTTGCTCACTTTTTACATTTTTACACCTGAACTTATTTAGGCTTGCCATAACAAAGGGGTTGATTACTTATCGAGTCGAGACATTTCAGCTTTACATTTTTTAAATTAATTTGCAAAAATGTCTAAAAACATAATTCCACTTTGACAATATGGGGTATTGTGTGTAGGCCAGTGAAAAACTCCCCAATATAATCCATTTTAAATTCAGGCTGTAACACAACAAAATGTGGAAAAAGTCAAGGGGTATGAATACTGTCTGAAGGCACAGCATAGAATGAGCCATGACTAGAATACAGTATATACAGAGGATTTGGGGAAAACAGTATGCAAAGAATATTAAAGTGACCAGTATGTGCATATTCTGTTCTCAAAGTAGCCACAGTCTCTTCTACCATTGCAGAAGGACCGTACTGTACTATACGGTGCTCAAATTTATTAGACAGATTGGTCATTAAATCAATGAAACTGAACCTCGTCAAGTGACGTCATCAAGTTCTACTTCTCTCCGCTCTACTCCCTCCCTCCTCACCCTCTCTCGCTTTCTCCTTCTTTTTCTTTTTCCCCTCGATATATAACTCACCATCTCTCTCCCTCTGACTCTTCTTTCTCTCTCTCTCTCTCTCTCTCTCCCTCTCCCCCCCATCTCCTCTCCTCCTCCGCCCCTCTCTCTCTCTCTCTCTCTCTGACTCTTCTTTCTCTCTCTCTCTCTCTCTCTCTCTCTCTCTCTCTCTCTCTCTCTCTCTCTCTCCCTCTGACTCTTCTTTCTCTCTCTCTCTCTCTCTCTCTCTCTCCCTCTGACTCTTCTTTCTCTCTCTCTCTCTCTCTCTCTCTCTCTCTCTCTCTCTCTCACTCTCTCTCTCTCATCTCCTCTCCTCCTCCGCCCCCTCTCCCCATCTCTCTCCTTTTGCTCTCCTGTAGTTCCAACACCAGAGGACATGTCCAGTCTAACTCCAGAATCAAGCCCAGAGTAAGTAGATAATCCTAGACACACACAGTTAGTCTATCTATATCCATCGGCATGACTGTCCTGCCTGTCATGTGAAATGCTATCGTATCTGCTAGCCTGTAACACGTTTCGATGCCGCATGTTTCGGGAACACTTTATATCAACTTCCTTGAATAAGTCATTCCACATGCTGATAAGTGTTCATAAATTGTTATAAGCACCTCTATTTGACATGGCTGAAATATGAATATGTGACTTAAAAAATGCTTCTGAATGGCAGGCTGGCCAAGAAGTCGTGGTTTGGGAACTTCATCAGCCTGGAAAAGGAGGAACAGATATTTGTTGTCATTAGAGACAAACCGCTTAGTTCCATCAAAGCTGATATAGTCCACGCCTTCTTGTCTGTGAGTATCTCTGTCTGTCCTCTATCCTCATTCATTCTTTCTCTCTATCTCTCTCGGACAACTCTCTTTCTCTCTCTATCTATCCTCTCTCTCTCTCTCTCTCTTCCTCTCTCTCTCTCTCTCTTTATCTATCCTCTCTCTCTCTCTCTATAATCTCTCTATCTATCCCCTCTCTCTCTCTCTTTATCTATCCTCTCTCTCTCTTTATCTGTCCTCTCTCTCTCTTTATCTATCCTCTCTCTCTCTCTCTATCTATCCTCTCTCTTTATCTGTCCTCTCTCTCTCTTTATCTATCCTCTCTCTCTCTCTCTATCCTCTCTCTTTATCTATCCCCTCTCTCTTTATCTATCCTGTCTCTCTGTATCTATCCTCTCTCTCTGTATCTATCCTCTCTCTCTTTATCTATCCCCTCTCTCTCTCTATCTATCCTGTCTCTCTTGATCTATCCTCTCTCTTTATCTATCCTCTCTCTTTATCTATCCTCTCTCTTTATCTATCCTCTCTCTCTGTATCTATCCTCTCTCTCTGTATCTATCCTCTCTCTTTATCTATCCTCTCTGTCTATCCTCTCTCTCTGTATCTATCCTCTCTCTTTATCTATCCTCTCTCTCTCTCTCTATCTATCCTGTCTCTCTTGATCTATCCTCTCTCTTTATCTATCCTCTCTCTCTATCTATCCTCTCTCTCTCTCTCTCTTTATCTATCCTCTCTCTCTCTCTCTCTCTTTATCTATCCTCTCTCTCTCTCTCTCTCTTTATCTATCCTCTCTCTAACTCCTTCTCTTTAACTCTGTACCTTCGCCTAAGGCCTGCACAGCCATGAAACAAAGAAACACCTCCATAAAACATGAACACATAAACAATAGATGGAAAGTCTTGTAAGCCGTGTAAAGCGGTTTCCACCTCTTGTTTTCAATGCTGTGTTGTTGCATTGCATCTGTTCAGATCCCGTCTCTGAGTCACAGCGTCATCTCTCAGACCAGCTTCAGAGCTGAGTATAAGTCCTCTGGTGGCCCCTCCGTCTTCCAGAAGCCTGTTAAGTTCCAGGTGGACATCGCCTTCTCTGAGGGAGAGAGGGAGAGAGAGAGGGAGCGTGCCGAGAGGGAAGGAAAGAGGGAAACTGGCATCTACAGCGTGACGTTCACTCTCATATCAGGTAGTGGCTCCCAGACTTGTTTGTGTTACAGTAAGACTTTTTTTAAAAGCGTTCTTGCTACCCACTTAAGGCAAATTGCCACTTAGTTATGCATTGATTCAAATCAAATCAAATCAAATTTTATTTGTCACATACACATGGTTAGCAGATGTTAATGCGAGTGTAGCGAAATGCTTGTGCTTCTAGTTCCGACAATGCAGTAATAATCCAACAAGTAATCTAACTAACAATTCCCAAAAAAACTACTGTCTTATACACAGTGTAAGGGGATAAAGAATATGTACATAAAGATATATGAATGAGTGATGGTACAGAGCAGCTTAGGCAAGATACAGTAGATGGTATCGAGTACAGTATATACATATGAGATGAGTATGTAAACAAAGTGGCATAGTTAAAGTGGCTAGTGATACATGTATTGTAACGGCGTTCTTCGTTTGTCGAAAGAGAGTCGGACCGAAATGCAGCGTGGTGGTTAATCATGATCTTTAATGAGGAAATGGTGACGATACATGAAATAACTAATAAATACAAAAACAACAAACGGAACGTGAAACCTAATTACAGCCTATCTGGTGAAACTACACAGAGACAGGAACAATCACCCACGAAAGACAAAGCGAACTCAGGCTACCTAAATACGGTTCCCAATCAGAGGCAAGCACCTGATTGAGAACCGCCTCAGGCAGCCAAGCCTATACAACACCCCTAATCAGCCGCGATCCCAAATACTACAAGCCCCAATACGAAACACAACACACAAACCCATGTCACACCCTGGCCTGAACAAATAATTAAAGAAAACACAAAATACTAAGACCAAGGCGTGACATGTATTACATAAGGATGCAGTAGATGATATAGAGTACAGTATATACGTATACATATGAGATGAATAATGTAGGGTATGTAAACATTATATTAGGTAGCATTGTTTAAAGTGGCTAGTGATATATTTTACATCGTTTCCCATCAATTCCCATTATTAAAGTGCCTGGAGTTGAGTCAGTGTGTTGGCAGCAGCCACTCAATGTTAGTGGTGGCTGTTTAACAGTCTGATGGCCTTGAGATAGAAGCTGTTTTTCAGTCTCTCGGTCCCAGCTTTGATGCGGGGTGAACAGGCAGTGGCTCGGGTGGTTGTTGTCCTTGATGATCTTTATGGCCTTCCTGTAACATCGGGTGGTGTAGGTGTCCTGGAGGGCAGGTAGTTTTCCCCCGGTGATGCGTTGTGCAGACCTCACTACCCTCTGGAGAGCCTTACGGTTGTGGGCGGAGCAGTTGCCATACCAGGCGGTGATACATCCCGCCAGGATGCTCTCGATTGTGCATCTGTAGAAGTTTGTGAGTGCTTTTGGTGACAAGCCGAATTTCTTCAGCCTCCTGAGGTTGAAGAGGCGCTACTGCGCCTTCTTCACGATGCTGTCTGTGTGAGTGGACCAATTCAGTTTGTCTGTGATGTGTATGCCGAGGAACTTAAAACTTACTACCCTCTCCACTACTGTTCCATCGATGTGGATAGGGGGGTGTTCCCTCTGCTGTTTCCTGAAGTCCACAATCATCTCCTTAGTTTTGTTGACGTTGAGTGTGAGGTTATTTTCCTGACACCACACTCCGAGGGCCCTCACCTCCTCCCTGTAGGCCGTCTCGTCGTTGTTGGTAATCAAGCCTACCACTGTTGTGTCGTCCGCAAACTTGATGATTGAGTTGGAGGCGTGCGTGACCACGCAGTCGTGGGTGAACAGGGAGTACAGGAGAGGGCTCAGAACGCACCCTTGTGGGGCCCCAGTGTTGAGGATCAGCGGGGTGGAGATGTTGTTGCCTACCCTCACCACCTGGGGGCAGCCAGTCAGGAAGTCCAGTACCCAGTTGCACAGGGCGGGGTCGAGACCCAGGGTCTCGAGCTTGATGACGAGCTTGGAGGGTACTATGGTGTTGAATGCCGAGCTGTAGTCGATCAACATTCTCACATAGGTATTCCTCTTGTCCAGATGGGTTAGGGCAGTGTGCAGTGTGGTTGAGATTGCATCGTCTGTGGACCTATTTGGGCGGTAAGCAAATTGGAGTGGGTCTAGGGTGTCAGGTAGGGTGGAGGTGATATGGTCCTTGACTAGTCTCTCAAAGCACTTCATGATGACGGAAGTGAGTGCTACGGGGCGGTAGTCGTTTAGCTCAGTTACCTTAGCTTTCTTGGGAACAGGAACAATGGTGGCCCTCTTGAAGCATGTGGGAACAGCAGACTGGTATAGGGATTGATTGAATATGTCCGTGAACACACCAGCCAGCTGGTCTGCGCATGCTCTGAGGGCGCGGCTGGGGATGCCGTCTGGGCCTGCAGCCTTGCGAGGGTTAACACGTTTAAATGTTTTACTCACCTCGGCTGCAGTGAAGGAGAGGCCACATGTTTTCGTTGCAGGCCGTGTCAGTGGCACTGTATTGTCCTCAAAGCGGGCAAAAAAGTTATTTAGTCTGCCTGGGATTTGATTGTCAATGGGAGTAGGATTTTCAAGTGAAAATGTGATTTAAGTGGAAGTTATGATTCGCTTGAAGTTACAGTTTAATTTAGTCTATGAGACTTTCATTTGCAAAAATGTGTAGTCGGTGTTTGGTAACCAATGTTTGGCATGATTTTGTCCTATATTGTATCCTGTAATATATCCCTGACATATACCACAAAACTGTCAGGAGACAGTTAACAGAACTCATTATACATGTAGGTAATTCATCTTAAAGTCATCCCCATATTGATGCGGGGCAGTGTATACCTTGACCGAGTATTTGTCTGACTCCTTAGGTCCAAGTCGCAGGTTCAAGAGAGTGGTGGAAACGATTCAAGCCCAGCTACTTAGTACTCATGATCAGCCATCTGTGCAGGCACTGGCTGGTTGGTCCCCTCACACACACACACACACACACACAGACACACACACAGACATACACACACACAGACACACACACACACAGACATACACACACAGACAGACACACACGCACAGACACACACACACAGACACACACACACACAGACATACACACACACACACACAGACATACACACACAGACAGACACACACGCACAGAGACACACACACAGACATACACACACACACACACACACACACAGACACACACACACACAGACATACACACACAGACAGACACACACACACAGACACACACACACAGACACACTATTTATTTATATATGTCTTCATCAAACTCATCTTTTTTTTACTCTTTTTCTCCCCAGATGAGAAGAATGGGCAGCTGACCTCGCGTCCGCCCGGCACCCCGACCCGGCAAAACTCCCGACGTTCGGAAGGAGGCGGGGACCGGGGAGAGAAGTGTGAGCGTGGTGACGCAGGGATAGGGGGCAGCGGGAGCGTGCTTCAGAGGAAGGGCTCGGGCAAAGACAAGACCAGACTCCTTTCCTCCAACGGGACACAGTCTCAGCCCTGAGGGAACATTGTGGAAACAGACATCAACAGAACAAGATAGGGCAGACCGTTAGAGAGGGATGACATTAGAGAACAACACAGACAAAACCCCCTCAGACTACCACTACCGCCATCACCACTACCACCGTCACATCTACCGAACCACCTGACCCAGCAATCATCATCACAAACCACTGCTTCAACCTGAAACAGGCCCGACCAGATAGTTGGCCACCAAGATAGAAGAAAGAAAAGAGAGGACGAGAGGAAAACGCAGTGTCACTCATGGACTTGCTTCAGAAGAGAAGCCAAGATCAGAAAAATGTCTAAGTGTACATTTGAAGTACAACTCATCATGCAACTGTCAACAACAATATGGAGCCAGTAAAATAATCAGGAAGACTTATACGGGGAAAGGCAGGTCCCGAATGGTTAAAGGATAAATAGATTTTTTTTTTAAGTTATCCGGTCTACAACCAATAAGCTGAAAACCTTTGTGGAATTCCAGAAATAATAATTATAACAGCGTTTTCTAGTTGGCGTGGATCCACTTATAAGTTTGACCTAACATCGTTTTGGGGGGGGGGGGGGGGGGGGGGGGTCAGTGAGAGTGAAATATTACGGGTCAATTTAGTGGCGGTCGGGGAAACGGACAGTTTGGGTCCTTTCACCGGATTCTCAGTGACGATAAGTTACGAGAACAGAACAGAAACATGGTACAATTGAAGATAAGGGTGAGGAAGACTGCATCAAAATCAGAGTGACGCGTCCAATTGCATCTTTGCATCCAAGTCGCTCCAAAGACGTCAATACAGCCATTTGAACAAAATAAAGACAAATACCTGTTTATCTCCATAACTAAACACCACAATTGTCCTAAAATACAATTGAAACAAACTTATGAAAACCATCTTGCCTTGAAGTGAGGATTCAGCAAACGGATATCTCAACGGATATCACCCAAGTTGAAGAAAAAGAACGGACAAGGCATGGAAGAATGTCTCAAACCCCCCCCCCCCCACCACTACGACTGACATCTGGAACACGGAGAGACTTCAAGTAATTCGAATACTATGAATGGAACCCTCAGCAGGTCCTCAGAATGAGGTGCTCAGATGAAGATGTTGTGGTTCACAGGAAGTTACCGTCATTAGTTGTGTTCATTCCGAGAGGACTGGACCCAGCCCTTCACATCCATTATTGTCTTCGACAGAAAACAACCAACACCTCCCTCCCTTACGTTCCCAATATGGCCGACATGGGGCACTGAATGATGCGGCTTTTGAAAAGGCCCTAGACACCTAGACGGATTTGTTCTGTTAAGAGAGCAGAAAGAGGGAGGGAGGTGGAAAAGATCATTTCAAGAAACAAAAAGAGAGACTTTGTCTTAAGGATGACAGAGAGAAAGACATTGAAACTGCTGCAGAGGAAAGAAACAGACCACACACAAAAAGAATGAAATCCATTTTGTTTTTTGTTTCCTTTTTCCTTTTGTTTATGTGATTTGAGCGCAAATGAGTTGTTTGCCGCCAACAAAATGGAGGATAACGCTAACCAAGTGAATGTCAAAAATGAAGAAAAAAAAACACTATTGTAAAAGTATTTTATTTAATTCGTCATATATTTATTTAATATTTATTTATGTATTTAATTGTTGATTTATATATTGTAAATTGGAAAGGGAAGATGCTGACAAGAATAGAGGGGAAAGTTCTGTTGGAATATTGGAACAGCATTGAAACGGACAAAAATGGCTGCTTGCAGTTGAAACCAGATTGAACCGGCGTTTCCAGAGCAGGACAGAAAACAACCTCTTGTCCAATCATTCCTCAATGTTTTAGAAACCAATGCTGCAAAAATCCTTCCAGATCCTTTTTGATGTTGTGTCTTTATTGTTGATTTGTCTTTGTTTGGTAATAATGAAGATCATTTCCAGTTTTAAAGCAACAAAACAAAGCAAAAACAAAACACATTTTAAGAAATGAGCCAAGGATAGATTTGATGCTTTTGGGAATTTCTGGGATGGCAAAAAAAAAAAAAAAAATCTTCCATGAAGTAAATAAAAAATGATTGCATAGAAACTTGAAAAAGCAGAGGAGAGCAGGAAAGGGTGGGGGGGTAGTAATCTCCAATACCTTCTCTGTCACATTCTGCCTGAATGTTGTTACTTAAGAGTACAAAGATATGGACACGCCACATAAAAACACCGACTGAGGGCCCAACCCCACGTGCAGAACACAAACCGTATTCGCACACACACGCACAGACCCTTCAAAAACGGAAACCCTCCTGTTCTTTCAGAGAAAAAAACCCCAACAATTAAAAACTGGACCTTAACATTGGAACGCACTGTCCTAAAAGACACCAAACACATAGTGGTTTCCCCCTACCATCCCTTCGCCCTTGGCCACTGCCCCCCACTTCCTTCATTACGACCCCCCACGTACCCCTTCCCCTTGCACAGAGCACCAAAAGAAAGCGCAGGTTTTGTTCTAGTCCCTCCCTAGTCCCTCGTCATCAGTCGACACCTTGTTGTTTCATGCCACCGCCATTAAGCCCCTATTATCAGTCTCACCCTGCCTCACGTGACCGCTGTGACCACGATACAGTAACTGAGACTCACCGCGGCACGGCACTCCACGTCCCCATCAGCCATCATCACACTTCATATCAGTCCGAGTCAACACGCTGCTACCATAGCACACAACTCCTCGTACAGCAAACAGGGGCGGTTCTGTAGCTAGGAGACGTAGAACAGTAGGTTCTTGTAACTCTTTACTTAGCGTACTCTCTGTCTATTACGGCTGTACTGGATACTTCCCTGGTGTGAAACGGCCATTTACCATGAAATACGAAAAGAGTGGGAGGCAGTCTTCCTCTATTTCCTGACCTGGGGCTCGTCTTGCTCCCCTTCCAACACAGCAAAGAACACGATTATGGCTTGCTGACTTTTAGTAGCTCACCTCTCATTGTAGCTCACACCCTTCACTCAAGGCCTTTTGGCAGGAATCATGTACCCATTGTCCTAATATCGTGCCGACTCGAACCGTACTGTGCTGTCTTGGATATTTTCCTTTCACATTGTCCTTTCCAGCATGGCGGATGTGTAACCATGCTGGCCGAGCTAGTCTCGAGCTAGTCTTTTTACTGCATTAATATAGGTGGCATATGAATCCAGCACCGTCCTGCACAGAATAGTAGTTGTAAGAGTTTGCATAGCCAGGAATGAGTTTTGGCGCCTTAAGATGATGCGTACGGAGGGAGGTACATGCCTGTTATATTTGCCCGACCTGTCCGTTTGTGTGTCCTATTCCGAGCCCTCATCCTACTCCCCGCCACATTCTAATGCTACGTCAGGGGTCATGTGAATGGGAGCGATATGTGAATGGGAGCGATATGTGACACAAGACGACCCCACAGTCTTTCATTCTCCATTACCCTGTGCTTTAAACCAGAGAGGGATAGTGGGAGACAGCGTTATCCCTACCTTTTGTATAGGTGGGGTAGGCCTCTCCCTGCCTATTTCTGTTGCTCCACGTCTAAAAGAGTTTGGCTTCTATTGGTTTCAATTGGCGTTGTCGAGGCCAAAGGGCCTGGACGTTGCTGTTAGTGAGAGCTTTGACGCCCCGCCTAGGGGAAACTAGGGGGAAAACTGTCTGGAGATACAACTAGAGCGAAACCCTTCTTAGACATTATGTGTAAATAACCGTTCAAAGTAAATGATGGGATGCGGGGGAGAAGTTTGACCCCCATTGCGGGTGAATCTTACAACAAAAGGCCCCCTCTCTCTCCAACCAACTCAACCCCCTCCTTGCCCCCTTCCTACACCCTCATTATCTCTTTGTATCTCTTCTTGAACCCCCATCCTCTTATCCAGATGAAAATACCTCAACCCCAGCCCATCCTTATATAATCACACCCCTCCCCATGTGTCTGTCCATTGTATACAGTATGAAACCATGTCTTGATTCTTTATTCACCCTGTACTCACAATATGATTATTGTTGTCATCATTATTGATCATTCCAAGATTGTAAAACTGTTATTCCCCCCCCACTTCATACACAGTAGAACAAAACAATTCTTAAAAATTCAAAACAAAAATTTGGGGGAAAACAACATGATGAGGAGGATTAAATAAGAAATGTCTGTATTATATAAAAAATAAAAAATGAAAGTGCACTATTATGATTATTATTATTGCCTGTGATAAATAAAGAACAATAAACTACATCAGAAGTTAAGAAACTGCCTCAATTCCTACTCTTCTATTAATTAGGATTACTGACCATAAATTGTGCTCAACATCTGCATTGTCTTTAGCAAAAATAGTATTTAAAAAAAATATATATATTGCCAAATGTAGACTACACTGTGTAGCGACACGACAGATCCCGAGTCTGTTTTTTGGATGTGTAATATTGATTGATAATTTACTGTATTGACTCTATCGGTAAATGCGCTCGGAAAGGGTGTTCACTGCGTCCCATGTGACACACAAAAAAAGAGGCGGGGTTGTGAGAGTGATGTCATCCATGTATGTGGCTCTCTGGCGCCGCTGCCCACCTACTCCAGTCTGTTTTCACTGAGAGTGAAAGGAGTGGTTGGATGTAACAACAAAAAAAGAAGAGATTCGGTGTTTGAATAACTCCTTTGGGGTGCTTTTACGGCAAGACATTTCAAGACTAATACAGGTATTTCTATTACATTATTGTTTACTCGTTGTGGTTTTCCTTGGGCGTGGTTTTCAGTGCACTGCTGCTAGTTAGTGTGTTGACTTTTGTGTGTAGCGAGCGATGGATGTGCGATATTGAATGAACCCACCATTCGTTCCAAGGGACGCGGAACCAGGGTTGGGGAGTAACGGATTACATGTAAGGGATTACACAAAAAGGGTAACTGTAATCCGTTACCAGCAAAACTATTGTAATCGGATTACATATACTTTTGAAAAACTTGATGATTACTTCGGGGATTACTTTTCATTTCAGAAAGGATGTTGCGAAAAAGAATATTTGACACTTCTGTTTTCTCAATGACATTGAAATCAGCATTGAAAAAAGGTTTACATTTGGGCCAGGTTTACATTTGGGCCACCTGACCACAAGTCAGAGACCATTATGATGACACACCAAATGTGTTTGATGGATCGCTGGAAAAGAGTAGGCGCCGCTGCCCACCTGTGTAGGCCAAACTATCGTCATCCAAAGATTATCCAATTTGAATAAACACTTGGAGGCAGCAGTCTACGATGACAGCAGTCTACGGCGCATTTTTAAATATTTGAACCTTTATTTTAACTAGGCAAGTCAGTTAAGAACAAATTCTAATTTACAATGACGGCCTACCGGAGAACAGTGGGTTAACTGCCTTGTTCAGGGGCAGAACGACAGATTTTTACCTTGTCTGCTCGGGGATTCGATCCAGCAAAGCTTTAACCACTAGGCTACCTGCCGTCCCAATGTGAATCACAATGCCTCCCATTTAGCTATTTGTGCCTTTTTAAACTGTTGCATATTATCAAGATATCAAAGTGTCACCATCAAAAAGGTAAATAATAGGCCTATAGCAAATGGCATTCATTGTTCACATGTAAATAGCACTTTTCAGTAGTGCATGCCATTCCATGAGGGCAGCATTTATTTTTCAGTCCTCCATGAAAACAAAATCGTAAACAACAGAGTAGGGCTGGCTAATAAGTCCTTCGTTTTGAGGTTATTCTCAGGTAAAGCAATTTTGCTCATCTATACTTCCATATTCCCAAATCCTCCTCTTGAAGATCACGGCATGACTGGAATTCTGATAGACCTTGGTTTTTAATGTGAAGTTATCATTTAATCATACTAGTATATGTAGTAAAAAGTGGTGGGTTAGAAGAAGTCTACATAACCAACCCATAAAAACAAACTTTAACATTGATTTATCCTGCAATAGATGTCGTTCAATTGGTAACATACATGTTTGTCTTCTTCTAATGCCTCTTAAGGGGAAAGTAAATCTAAAAGTAACTGAATGTAATCAGATTACATTACTGAGTTTGGGTCATTCAGAAGTTCCATTACTGGCTACCACTTTGGACATGTAACTGTGATGGATTACATTTAGAAAGTAACCTATCCAACCCTGCGTGGAACATAACAGTTTCTGATGAATATACGATACAGTAATTAAAAAATATATTTTATCCCAATGGAACAGTAGTCTACTTTGTCAGTGCATCATGAGTGTTGCATGTTTTTGGACCTCTAACAGCCAGGTGAAAGAATTTATAGAGTCGTTAGGTAAAAACATAACTTTTAATTGCTTTGTTATAGGCCTACTTTTCATTTGTCTAAGTGGGCCTGTAATATATGGCTCCTTAAGTAAAAAATACTTTAAAGTACTAAAGTATTTTTTTTGTGTACCTGTACTTTACTTTACTATTTATATTTTTGAATACTTTTACTCTTACTCTACATTACTGAAGAAAATCATGTATTTTTTATTCCATACATTTTCCCTGACACCCAAAAACACTCGTTACATGTTGAGTGTTTAACAGGACAGGAAAACGGTCAAATTCACGCACTTATCAAGAGAACATCCCTGATCATCCCTACTGCCTCTGATCTGGCCGACTCACTAAACACATGCTTTGTTTGTAAATGATGTCTGTGCCCCTGGCTATCTGTAAAAAAAAATGCTTATATATTTTTACATTCATGCCATCTGATTTGCTTAATATAAGGAATTTGAAATGATTTATACTTTTGATAGTATAAGTATATTTTAACAATTACACTTTTGATACTTAAGTATATTTAAAACCAAATACTTTTAGACTTTTACTCAAGTAGCATTTTACTGGGTGACTTTTACATTTACTTGAGTTCTTTACTTTTGCTCAAGTTTGACAATTGAGTGTTTTTTTCCACCACTGTTTGCAACAAGTTTTTTTGTTGTTGGCTAAAACATATGATAATTCCCTAGTTTGTAGGAATGTTGCATACGATTAGACTATTGGCTACAAGTAGGCTAGGGCCTAAGTAGACCTGTAGTTTTCCTGTAGAAACGTCATAATGTAACCGAGATGTCTTTGCTGATAGACCTACACACAGGCAGGAAGTGGATGGGTGACTGTTTAGCCCTAAATGGTCAAATAAATCTTACCTTGGCTTACATGTCGTGCACAATTCATGTCACTGCAATCAGATATAGGTGGAGAAAGTAGACCTATCCTTTATATTCTGTATAATACAAATCTACACACACAGACAGTTAATTAGTTAATTGATTTCATTGATTATCAATTAACATGCGGTATAAACAACTGAATGTGCGTGCACTACATGTTCCCGCTGTTTTAGAGTCTGCGCTTTGTTATTCGCTTTGTAATTCGTTAACATTGCGTAATTGTACCATCGCGTTCACGTGCAAGTGAACTCCCAGAGCGAGTTCTTTCCTTTCTCCCAATGATCACGCCAAACCTGCTTTACCACATACTATTTCATTTCCAAGACGCCCGTTTGCAGGTTACTGAGTGCAAAGGTTATTTGTCAACTTGAAACTTGTTTCACCACCTTGTGAGGAACGTAGCCTACTCAATAGTTGTATTTCCATAGTTTCACTCAGTGCTGTTCTCATGTAAAGCTTTTAAGACCCCACCTAGAGAGCTATAGCTGGAGGGCTATACACAACGTATTGAACCAGTGTTCTCTGAAGCTATCCCCAGTGACTTTGCGAATGTAGACTAATAACTCAGTAACTCATCTGGATTGTTTGCACGCTGTAGAAATTAATGTTTGAACCTGTTCAGGATTTGTGGATGCAGGGCAGGCATGTAGTCTCACTTGCAGAGAGGAGAGGGAGTCTTTCACTTGGAGAGGAGCGGGAGGCATGGCAGCTGCCTTTACCCTGAGCATGGAAGACTCTTACTCTGAACAACAATCCTCTCCTTCATTGTCACAATACCTCGATTGTTGTTATTCTCTGTATGTGTGTGTCACTTGCACATTCTTTGTGTATTTCTGACTGTGTGCACACCTCTACATTTTGTGTGTGTGTGTGTGTGTGTGTGTGCGCGCGCATGGATTCTTTGTAATTTACTGTGTCACGTAGTTTAAACACCCACTCTTTCAATCTCTTTCAATCTCTCTCTCTCTCAATCTCTCTCGCTCTTGCTCTTCTTACTTCCTCTCTCTCTCTTCCTCTCGATCTTCTTACTTCCTCGCTCTCTCTCTCTTTCTCTCGCTCTTCTTACTGTCCCTTTCTCTCTGGTTGTGAGAGCGACATATGGGAAGAGAAAGAGAGAGATGCAAGCCCCATCAGAGTGAAGGGAGAAGTATGCATGGCTCATTCCAACACATATTCTCTCTCTCTCGCTCTCTCGCTCTGAGCTACTCTAGCTCTGAGCTACTCTAGCAAGTGACTTTGCAAGCTAGCTCAGTGCTGCCCTCTCTCATTGAGTTGCCCAAGTTGAAGGCCAACGGGGTACTGGAGGCTGGTCAACCATCACATCCTGGGTCAATGTTGTGTGTGTCAGTGTGTACATGGCAGGGGTGTGTGTGTGTGTGCGTGTGTGTGTGTGTGTGTGTGTGTGTGTGTGTCAGTGTGTAGCTATTACAACTGGAATCGGTTCAGTCACGTTGGTATGATGTGAACCGTCACACAACAGTGGCAAGCTGTACCAGTGAACTTTACCCCTTGTTGTGTGTGTGTGTGCGTGCCCCCACACATCTCTGCATTTTTTTTTTCACGGCACAGTTACAGTATCGGCTACACTTATAGCTTTGACGTTTGGAAATGTTCCAGTTCAACCATGTGAGGAATGACCGAGACTAGAACTGAACCGACAGGTAGTCATGTAGACCTAATGTACCCAGGTTCCTTATGTAGATCTGAAAGTATTGGATAATAGACTAATACTGAACAGCGGCACATTGCCGTTCACCAAAACTTGATTCAATCAGTGAGCACTTGATTGAACATGCCAATGTTTTTTCTTTCTCTTCGTTAAAGGTTGTGACATTACCAGCATCACAACATTATTTTAGACGGCAAAAATGTAATCACGGAGCTGACCAAACTCTTTTCTTCCTTTAAAAACCTGCTGCATGTAAAATAGTGTGCTCTATAAGCTTGGAAAATAAATACATGCGACTGTGGATGACAACATAATGGTATTTGTTTCCAACATCAGGGCTGTTTTCCTAATGAAGTTACATCCGCTTCGTGTTTTGTTTCCTAACAAGTATCGAGATGCTTGGTATCGTCCCGAACCCTATTGGATAGATGCTAATATTATGGTTGAAATGTCACAGACAGATCGTCTCATCTGTGGATTGTTATTGTCAGGGGACTCAATTGACGTCGCCCTGTTGTTTCCTATGTGAGGTCTCAGTGGCGCATTTGAACATCGAAAAGTGTCGTTTTAGCATGTCACCATCTTGCTTCGTGGAGGAGTTTTTGGAAATGTTACTACTCCAGGAAGTGACTTTGCAGGCTAGCTCAGTGCTGCCCTCTCTCATTGAGTAGCCCAAGTTGAAGGCCAACAGGGTACTGCAGGCTGCAAATAAACATTATAACTTCTTCTGTATGCGATTTAAAAAAGAATATGGTGAAGTAGAAGCAAGTATTGGTATGACATTTTTTTTTTATTAAATAAAAAATAAATCCATGAATATTGACCACTATGACTGTCATACTCTCATTGACTATAATGGGGAATCCTGCTTTCTGAATACATTGTCTGCAGTACCCCGGTCCGGCTTGGAACTTGAAGATGTAGACCAGGGCTCTCCTACCCTGTTCCTGGAGAGCTACCTTCCTGTAGGTTTTCAATCCAACCCCAGTTGTAATTAAACTGATTCAGCTTGGAGTGAAAAACAGTGTTGGAGTGAAAAACCTAGAGGACAGTAGATCTCTGGGAACAGGGTTGGAGTGAAACCTAGAGGACAGTAGATCTCTGGGAACAGGGTTGGAGTGAAACCTAGAGGACAGTAGATCTCTGGGAACAGGGTTGGAGAGCCCTGAGGTAGACCATCAGTACAATATTTTATGCAACTGTATGGTCCTGTTTCTATAGTTGATGGTGCTGTAGTTGTAACTGTAACGTTTCCTGTTTAATAGATGATTGTATGTGACTCTGGTCCTGTTTCCGTAGCGATGGCAGAGGCCCACCAGGCAGTGGCGTTCCAGTTCACCATCACCCCCGAGGGGATCGACCTGCGCCTTTCCTACCAGGCCCTGTCCCAGATCTACCTCTCTGGCCTGCGCTCCTGGAAGAAGAGGATCAGCCGCATGAGGGTAAAGAAGGACCAAGGGGGGGGAGAGGGTAGTTGTGGGGTGTGTGTGTGTGTTTGATAACAAAATGGTGCAGGGGCAACTTTGCAGTATTTTCTTAGTGTGTGTTACTTCTTACAATATTTGCTCAGAACGTACCTTGTGTTATTACCTACAGCCACTTTACAACAGGAGTATAGCCTGCCTGGCTGGCATGGAAATGAACCACGGAAAACACGTCCTCCATTTGCTATTTACGTGCATAGATGACATGTATTTTCCCCCCTCCTTAAAACCTGTCAAGGCGATCCCCGAGGGGAACTCCACCCCCCCATTCAGCTGAAAAGGTGGCGCAGGGAATTCAAAAATATTCTTTCGAAATATTTAACTTTCACACATTAAGTCCAATACCTCAAATGAAAGATAAACATCTTGTTCATCCACCCATCATGTCCGATTTTAAAATGTTTTACAGCGAAAACACAAGATATATTTATGTTAGACCAAATTTTTCCAGCCAAAGATAGTCACAAAAGCAGGATTAGAGATAAAATGAATCACTAACCTTTTGAAAATCTTAATCAGATGACGCTCATATAACATGTTACACAATACATTTATGTTTTGTTCGATAATATGCATATTTATATCCACAAATCTCAGTTTACATTGACGCCATGTTCAGAAATGCCTCCAAAATATCCGGAGGAATTATAGAAAGCTACGCCAGATAACAGAAATACTCATCATAAACTTTGACTAAAGATACATGTTCTACATATAATTAAAGATACACTGGTTCTTAATGCAACCGCTGTGTCAGATTATTTAAAAACGTTACGGAAAAAGCCTACCATGCAATAATCTGAGACAGCGCTCAGACGTAAAAGTATTTCTCCGCCATGTTGGAGTCAACAGAAATATGAAATTACATCATAAATATTCCCTTACCTTTGATGATCTTTAATCAGAATGCAGTGCAAGGAGTCCTAGTTCCACAATAAATCGTTGTTTTGTTCCATAATGTCCAATACTAGTGTCCAATTAGCTGCATTTGCTACCACTTTCAGCTCACGTGCCCAAAAACTGACGCTGGTCCAGGACAACTCGCACAAAAACTTCAAAAAGATATATTCCAGGTTGAATAAACTGGTCAAACTAAGTAGAGAATCAATCTTCAGGATGTTATTTTCATATATATCCAATAACATTCCAACCGGATCATACGTTTTCAGCTGCAGCCAAATGGAACGACGGTGGCACCCACAGAGAAATGCGCCACAGGGAAATTACATTCTGCCAAGACAGTGACTATTTCCCCTCCCACATGAAAATCAGTCAATCCGGAAAATTTAAAGAGTGCAGTCGCAAAACCATCAAGCGCTATGATGAAACTGGCCCTCATGAGGACCGCCACAGGAAATGAAGACCCAGAGTTACCTCTGCTGCAGAGGATAAGTTCATTAGAGTTAACTGCACCTCTGATTGCAGCCCAAATAAATGCAAAACAGAGTTCAAGGAACAGACATCTCAACGTTATCTGTTCAGAGGAGACTGCATGAATCAGGCCTTCATGGTCGAATTGCTGCAAAGAAACCACTACTAATGGACACCATTAAGAAGAAGAGACTTGCTTGGGCCAAGAAACGCGAGCAATGGACATTAGACCGGTGGATATCTGTCCTTTGGTCTGATGAGTCCAAATTTGAGTTTTTTTTGTCTTTGTGAGATGCAGAGTAAGTGAACGGATGATCTCTGCATGTGTGGTTCCCACCGTGAAGCATGGAGGAGGTGTGATGGTGCTTTTCTGGTGACACTGTCTGTGATTTATTTAGAATTCAAGGCACACTTAACCAGCATGGCTACCACAACATTCTGCAGCGATACACTATCCCATCTGCTTTTGTTCTTAGTGGGACTATCATTTGTTTTTCAACAGGACAATGACCCAACACACCTCCCAGGTGGGGTAAGGGATATTGACCAAGGAGAGTGATGGAGTATTGCATCAGATGACCTGGCCTCCACAATGGTTTGGGATGAGTTGGACTGCAGATTGAAGGAAAAGCAGCCAACAAGTGTTCAGCATATGTGGGAACTCCTTCAAGACTGTTAGAAAAGCATTCCAGGTTAAGCTGGTTGAGAGAATGCCAAGAGTGTGCAAAGCTGTCATCAAGGCAAAGAGTGGTTACTTTGAATAATTTAAAATATATTTTGATTTGTTTAACACTTTTTTGGTTACAACATGATTCCATATGTGTTATTTCATAGTTTTGATTTCTTCACTATTATTCTACAATGTAGAAAATGGTAAAAATAAAGAAAAGGTCTTGAATGAGTCTGTGTTCAAAACATTTGACACTGGTACTGTATACATATACTGTATATAGGACAACATGAGTGCGTGTGTGTCTATGTATGAGAGAATGTATGCATGTGTGTGTGTTCATGTTCTGTGAAATGCAATATGTAGGTGCTACAGAGCCTGATGCAGAGGGAAACGAGCTGGACTTTGATGTATAATTATGTCAACAAATACCTTTTTGTTAGTACATTACTTACAGTATTTTGCTCTGCTCACTGTACAGCTGTGCTGATAAGTGTTTTTTTGTGAAGTTGTGTCGCATGGCTTTTTTTAATTTTATGCAATGTCACTTCCCTCATGTTGTCTCTCTTGTAGTGCTCCAATTTTTTTAGGTAACTTTAATGTCCTCTGAGACAATTAATTTTGCAGCAATCATTTACATACAGACAAAATCACATTTAAATCAACGGATATCAAAGGATATTTGCAAGCAAAGGCGGCTCAATAATGGCTAGGCCTTCATGGGGCGGCAGCGTAGCCTAGTGGTTAGAGCGTTGGACTAGTAACCGGAAGGTTGCGAGTTCAAACCCCGAGCTGACAAGGTACAAATCTGTCGTTCTGCCCCTGAACAGGCAGTTAACCCATTGTTCCCAGGCCGTCATTGAAAATAAGAATATGTTCTTAACTGACTTGCCTGGTTAAATAAAGGTAAAATAAATAAATAAATGTACGTTAAAAGTATTGAACACGTGTTCACTCCGACACGCCTCCCAACCGGGTTGCTATGGTGCCCCTGTGCATGCTCAGACATTGTCATGAGCCGTTGACTTGAAGCGCAGCCACGCCCATTCTTCAACTCCAATGTTGGATTGTTTCCTTTTTTTCTGTGCAACAGTTCCTCTTCAGACTCCTGCCTCAGGCATGGAATCATATAGTGACCACAAAAAAAAAAAGTGTTAAACAAATCAAAATATATTTGAAATTATTTCAAGTAGCCACCCTTTGCCTTGATGACAGCTTTACACACAATTGGAATTCTCTCTTCACCTGGAATGCTTTTCCAACGGTCTTGGAGGATTTCCCACATATGCTGAGCACTTGTTGGCTGCTTTTCCTGCACTCTGCGGTCCGACTCATCCCAACCATCTTTATTGGGTTGAGGTCGGGTGATTGTGGAGGCCAGGTCATCTGATGCAGCTCACAATGTAGAAAATAGTAAAAATAAAGAAAAACCCTTGAATGAATGTGTGTGTGTGTGTGTGTGTGTGTGTGTGTACAGTATATACATATGAATATACATTATATCACCTTCCCTTTCATCGTTATGCGTATTTACTACTTTCTTTACTATTCCTCAGGTAACCATATCCAATTCATCCTATATACGGACACTATGTTTTTCTACTGGTCTTTAAGTATCCAGTACACTGACCTCTCTATTTTCTACCAGTCCTACCATTTCATATTCTATGTACAGTATATTCACACCGTGGTCTTCTTTTTCTGTGCTGACAGAACAGGGTGATCAAAGGGGTGTACCCTGCCAGCCCTTCCTCCTGGCTGTTTGTTGTCATAGCCATCCTGGCCACCATGTACATGCGCTCTGACCCCTCCATGGGCCTCATTGCCAAAATCCAGGAGCACCTGCCCGTCAGGTAACTAGCTATATTACTCACTACCTCTCCCTGTGCGGTAACTACATTATACACTGTCCTAGGGAGGAAGAGTAGAACCACCCAGTTTATAATTAATGTTATACTACACATGACCTATGCCCTTATTAAAGCTACATCCTGGGCTTAGTTGGCTATAGTTATGGCTGACTCACTTTACCATTTACAGTGGGGCAAAAAAGTATTTCGTCAGCCACCAATTGTGCAAGTTCTCCCACTTAAAAAGATGAGAGGCCTGTAATTTTTATCATAGGTACACTTCAATTATGACAGACAAAATGATTTAAAAAATCCAGAAAATCACATTGTATGATTTTTTTAATGAATTTATTTGCAAATTATGGTGGAAAATAAGTATTTGGTCACCTACAAACAAGCAGGATTTCTGGCTCTCACAGACCTGTAACTTCTTCTTTAAGAGGCTCCTCTGTCCTCCACTCGTTACCTGTATTAATGGCACCTGTTTGAACTTGTTATCAGTATAAAAGACACCTGTCCACAACCTCAAACAGTCACACTCCAAACTCCACTATGGCCAAGATCAAATAGTTGTCAAAGGACACCAGAAACAAAATTGTAGACCTGCACCAGGCTGGGAAGACTGAATCTGCAATAGGTAAGCAGCTTGGTTTGAAGAAATCAACTGTGGGAGCAATTATTAGGAAATGGAAGACATACAAGACCACTGATAATCTCCCTCGATCTGGGGCTCCACGCAAGATCTCACCCCGTGGGGTCAAAATGATCACAAGAATGGTGAGCAAAAATCCCAGAACCACACGGGGGGACCTAGTGAATGACCTGCAGAGAGCTGGGACCAAAGTAACAAACGTGTCCCCCTGCTGGCTTAAGCCAGTACATGTCCAGGCCCGTCTGAAGTTTGCTAGAGAGCATTTGGATGATCCAGAAGAAGATTGGGAGAATGTCATATGGTCGGATGAAACCAAAATATAACTTTTTGGTAGAAACTCAACTCGTTGTGTTTGGAGGACAAAGAATGCTGAGTTGCATCCAAAGAACACCATACCTACTGTGAAGCATGGGGGTGGAAACATCATGCTTTGGGGCTGTTTTTCTGCTAAGGGACCAGGATGACTGATCCGTGTAAAGGAAAGAATGAATGGGGCCATGTATCGTGAGATTTTGAGTGAAAACCTCCTTCCATCAGCAAGGGCATTGAAGATGAAACGTGGCTGGGTCTTTCAGCATGACAATGATCCCAAACACACCGCCCGGGCAACGAAGGAGTGACTTCGTAAGAAGCATTTCAAGGTCCTGGATTGGCCTAGCCAGTCTTCAGATCTCAACCCCATAGAAAATCTTTGGAGGCAGTTGAAAGTCCGTGTTGCGCGTTCAACAGCCCCAAAACATCACTGCTCTAGAGGAGATCTGCATGGAGGAATGGGCCAAAATACCAGCAACAGTGTGTGAAAACCTTGTGAAGACTTACAGAAAACGTTTGACCTCTGTCATTGCCAACAAAGGGTATATAACAAAGTATTGAGATAAACTTTTGTTATTGACCAAATACTTTTTTTCCACCATAATATGCAAATTAATTAATTAAAAGTCATACAATGTGATTTTCTGGATTTCTTTTCCTCATTTTGTCTGTCATAGTTGAAGTGTACCTTTGATGAAAATTACAGGCCTCTCTCATCTTTTTAAGTGGGAGAACTTGCACAATTGGTGGCTGACGAAATACTTTTTGCCCCACTGTATGTAAACTCACGCTCCTGCGCCCTCCTCCCATGATAACATTCATTGTGTGTGTGTGTGTGTGAGTTTTTTCCCCTGTTCCTGCCCATTTAATAATGGGCCATTCTAAATCGAAACATATATTTTACGTATTAGAAAAGACGAGATTAAATTGAGAATAGCGTTATAGGTGAAAATATGTTCACTTGAGAGAACAGCACTTGCAGCCTGAGGCAAGGAAGCTGTTTTTGTTTTTCTACTTTCTCAAATCATCAATAGCCTATAGTCGCACCATGCAGCCCATAAATGTTTTGATTTCTAAGGTTTGTATAATTTTACAACTAAAGTTGTCAAATAACTCTGAATATAGTGTATAGGACCTGTTTCAAATGGTCACTTTTACGCTCAAAATATCCTATTTTATTCAGCTAAGTTAAATTATATTCTTCTTACTATAAAATCATATGATATAAAATAATGGCACGGGACTTATAAGCACATCTTGTCTGATTTTAATGAACACGCCTACAGCCTATGGCATGGAGCACAGCCAGATAACATACAGTAGGCCAGACCATATTCTGTTCTTCGGAAATACATTTTCTTCATATCATAATGTTTCTTTAGACTTGACAAAAATAAAATCATGGATTTATTGTGACGTTGTGTATTCAATGAATGAATTAGATCTAGGTGTTCCAGAGGCCCGCATCAGTGGCTTGTAATGGAGGCCTCGAGATGCAAAACGTGGTTTATATTAATGAAATAGTCAATTACCGTGAGACTGGCCGTCTCTTTCATGACAATGGGTAGGACTTGTTCTTTAAACTCGTGCCAGTACAGGGCTGTAATCTTCTACGTTTGACCAACAGAGGTCCCCCCTGTCAACTTGTTTTTCTTTTATCCAGTGATGTTTTCTTGGAGTCTCTCGCAGACCTGCAGCCGCACTGACAACCAGTCTACTACTATAATGCATTCATTGTTGGTATTCTCTCTCTCCTCTCTCCTCTCCCACCCACCAGTAGTCTTTCTCTGAGTGTCCAGGGCCAGACCATGCTGTCAGTGCTGGTGTTCAGTACCCTCCTGTGGCTGTCGCTCATCCTGACCCTGAGGTTCTGTCTCAAGCTGCTGCTCTCCTACCACCGCTGGATGTTCGAGCAGCACGGACACATCTCCACCACCACCAAAGTCTGGGTGGTATGCATGCTATGCCAGAGACGGTGGAGACCTTTTAATGAGGAAACTTCTCACTCTAGCATTTTGTTCCTTTTTTTCCCCCCTGTAGTAGTGTATATATAGACGGATGGAATAATGGTGATATTGTAATCGCTGGTCATGGTATTTGTTGTGGCAATGGTATACGCGGTGGCCAAAGCATGAACAGGAGAGGTAGCTGCAGTTGTACCACAGACGGGAACAATGTGACAAATGTCTTCAGCTTGGATGTATACATGTGAAGCATCCGCTTGGCGTTTCCACTCGCCTGCCAAATATGGTGGTGAGCGGATTATATTAACAGTCGATTACCGTGAGACTGGCAGTCTCTCTCATGACAATAACTGGCTGACAATGGGTAGGGCCTGTTCTTAAAACTCGTGCCAGTACAGGGCTGTAATCTTCTACGTTTGACCAACAGAGGTCCCCCCTGTTACTTGTTTTTCTTTTATCCAGTGATGTTTTCTTGGAGTCTCTCACTGACCTGCAGCCGCACTGACAACCAGTCTACTACTATAATGTATTCATTTAATGTATTTTCTCTCTCGCTCAGTGAGGAAACTTTTGGCTGACATTCTGCACATTTTCTCATTGATGAAACATTTGTTGTCAGTACAGTTTTCTGTTCCCAAAAGTAAAATCTGTTATGAACAGAGCTGACTTAAGTTTTGTAGACTTTAACCTTTGCCAAAGTGTTTAAAAATTGCGTTGTTTAGGAGTGCAACGGCAAATTGAGTTATTGCACACGCGCACTTCACAGAGGAGGCTTGCCCTAACGGAAATATGCAGACGCATGCTAGAAAACGCCAATAGGATCTCGCTAGCTCATGCTTGGCTCCGCCCACCTCCTTGCTTGTTCTGCCCACTATGACCCATTTGTTCCCATTGGACTGTGGTCTATCTTGGTTTAGTAATAAAACTAATATTTGTTTATACTGTGGTTGTAGTTTTAGTAGATTCATTGATGTTCTCTCTCTCCCACTCCCCCCCCATCTCAGACCCTGGTGCGTCTGCTGTCTGGCAGGAAGCCTCTCCTATACAGCTATCAGACCTCTCTTCCTTGCCTGCCCGTCCCGCCCATAAAAGACACACTGGAGAGGGTGAGTGTGCACAGATCCAGGATCCGCTTCCCCCAAACGCATAACCAACCTAAGAGTGCCCAGTTCACCCTAGTGGCGGAGATATAGTGGTTTCAGGAAGTATTCACACCCCTTGAATTTTTCAAAACTTTGTTGTGTTACAGCCTGAATTGAAAATTTATTCAATTTAGATTTTGTGTCACTGATCTACACACAATACCCCATAATGTCAAAATGGATAAAAAAAAAGCTTAATTAAAAATGAAAAGCTGAAATGTCTTGAGTCAATAAGTATTTAAAAAATCAGATGTATCAATCAAAAGTATTTATGAAGTCCATTTGACATCAGCCGAGACCCAGCATAAAACCCCAAACAACAAGCAATGCAGAAGCACGGTGGCTAGGAAAAACTCCCTAGAAAGGCAGGAACCTAGGAAGAAACCTAAAGTGGAACCAGGCTCTGAGGGGTGGCCAGTCCTCTTCTGGCTGTCCGGGTTGAGATTATAACAGAACACGGCCAAGATGTTCAAACATTCATAGATGACCAGCAGGGTCAAATAATAATAATAATCACTGTGGTTGTAGAGGGTGCAACAGGTCAGCACCTCATGAGAAAATGTCAGTTGGCTTTTCATAGCCGAGCATTCAGAGTTAGAGACAGCAGGTGCGGTAGAGAGAGTTGAAAACAGCAGGTCCGTGACAAGGTAGCACATCCGGTGAACAGGTCAGGGTTCCATAGCCGCAGGCAGAACAGTTGAAACAGGAGCGGCAGCACGACCAGGTGGTCTGGGGACAGCAAGGAGTCATCAGGCCAGGTAGTCCTGAGGCATGGTCCTAGGGCTCAGGTCCTCCGGGAGGGGAGGGAGAGAATTAAGAGGGAGCATACTTATATGCACACAAGACACCCGATAAGACAGGATAAATATTTCAGATATAACAGACTGACCCTAACCCCCCGAGACATAAACTATTGCAGCATAAATACTGGAGGCTGAGACAGGAGTGGTCGGGAGACACTTTGGCCCCGTCTGACGATACCTCCGGACAGGGCCAACCAGGCAAGATATAACCCAACCCACTTTGCCAAAGCACAGCCCCCACACAACTAGAGGGATATCTTCAACCACCAACTTACTACCCTGAGGCTGAGTATAGCCCACGAAGATCTCCCCACAGCACAAACCCGAGGATGCGCTAAACCCGGACAGGAAGATCACGGCAGCCTCCTAGGGGCGGGATGGAAGAGAACCAGTAAGCCAGTGACTCAGCCCCCGTAATAGGGTTAGAGGCAGAGAATCCTTGAGGAGAGAGGAGAACCGGCCAGGCAGAGACAGCAAGGGTGGTTCATCGCTCCAGTGCCTTTCCATTCACCTTCACACCCCTGGGCCAGACTACACTCAATCATAGGACCTACTGAAGAGATGAGTCTTCAATAAAGACTTAAAGGTTGAGACTGAGTCTGCGTCTCTCACATGGATAGGCAGACCATTCCATAAAAATGTAGCTCTATAGGAGAAAGCCCTGCCTCCAGATTTTTGCTTAGAAATTCTAGGGACATTAAGGAGGCCTGCGTCTTGTGACTGTAGGGTATGTGTAGGTATGTACGGCAGGACCAAATAGGAGAGAGGTTGGAGCAAGCCCATGTAATGCTTTGTAGGTTAGCAGTAAAACCTTGAAATCAGCCCTAGCCTTAACAGGAAGCCAGTGTATAGAGGCTAGCACTGGAGTAATATGATCAAACCCCTTTGTTATGGCAAGCCTAAATAAGTACAGGAGTAGCAATGTGCTTAACAAGTCACATAATAAGTTGTATGGACTCAATAAGTGCAATCATAGTGGTTAACAGGATTCTTATCCCTTTGAACATGTTGAAGTTATCAATTACGCTTTGGATGGTTTATCAATATACCCAGTCACTACAAAGATACTGCTTGGGGATTCCACCATGCGGCCAGCGGTAACTTTAAAAACAGTTACTCCGTTTAATGGCTGTGACATGAGACAACTGAGGACGGATCAACAACGTTGCAGTTATGTCAAAATACTAACCTAAGTGACAATGTAAAAAAAAAAGGCAGCCTGTGAACAATAAAAAATATTCCAAATCATCCATCCTGTTTGCAATAAGGCACTAATGTAATACTGCAAAGAAATGTGTCAAAGAAATGTACTTTTTATCGAATACAAAGCATTATGTTTGGGGCAAATCCAACGCAACACATGCACCGCCATTTCTCGCATAATTCATTTGACAGAGGACACAAAGATGTCGCCCTGTCGAACGAACAAATTGTGTCAGCGTTGTATCCAATTTTTTTGTGAAACTTCCTGTTTCTATCACAGCTGTCGGGCTTTTTGTTTAATACGGTGTGACTTTACTCACATAACTGTGGATGGATATGTGGTTACTGGGAGACATTCACCTTTTCAGCAGGAAAATAACCGGAAACTCAAGGCCACACTTGAGTTGCTTACCAAGACGACATTGAATGTTCCTGCCGTTGAATGGCGTAGTTAGTTTTGACTTAAATCTGCTTGAAAATGGCTGTCTAACGATGATCAATGACCCAACCTTACAGAGTTTGAAGAATTGAAATGGCTGGTTGTCACCTGAAAACTGACAGCGATTGAACATCCATTTTTATCTTGGCCATTTTAAATAGAATGGACTGAATCAGAGTGGAATGGGTGCAACATTCATACCTGGGGCGTATTCACTAGTTATCAAACAGAGGCAAACAGAATGAAACTGGGAAGGACCTAGCTGAATTTTTCCAATAGGAACTCTTGTTTTTGTTGCAAACAAAATTGAAGCTCGGAGTCAATGGTTTCCGTTGCAGAATGTTTTGCTAAGGTGTACAACTAATGAAGACACCACAGTACACTGTTTGATCCTAGGTGTGTGGTGGGTCTCTCTCACTTAGTACCTGGAGTCGGTGCGTCCGTTGCTGAGTGGCCCGGGGTTCCAGCGGATGACTGTGTTGGCGGCTCAGTTTGAGAACAGTCTGGGGAACAGGTTGCAGCGCTATCTCAAGCTCAAAGCTCTGTGGGCTACCAACTATGTGAGTAGACTCACTGCTGCACACATACTGTTTGTTCACACACACAAACACATCCACAGTTCACTCACTCACTTAGGCTCATAGCTGTTGTAGTGTAATGATTTCACTTCTAATCTCTCTCTCTCTCTCTCTCTCTGTGTCTCTCTGTCTCTCTCTCTCTCTGTCTGTCTGTCAGGTGAGTGACTGGTGGGAGGAGTACATCTACCTACGAGGACGAGGTCCCATCATGGTCAACAGCAACTACTATGGCATGGTACAGCTCTGCCCACGATACTCTATAGATATACACTGGGATTACAAAACATTAAGAACACCTGCTCTTTCTGTGACATAGACTGACCAGGTGAATCCAGGTGAAAGGGTAGGCAGGGTAGCCTAGTGGTTAGAGCGTTGGACTAGTAACCGGAAGGTTGTAAGTTCAAATCTAGCTGACAAGGTACAAATCTGTCGTTCTGCCCCTGAACAGGCAGTTAAACCACTGGTCCTAGGCCGTCATTGAAAATAAGAATTTGTTCTTAACTGACTTACCTAGTTAAATAAAGGTAAAAAAAAAGAAAGAAAAAGAAGCTATGATCCATTATTGATGTCACTTGTTAAATCCACCTCAGTATGTGTAGATGAAGGGCAGGAGACAGGTCGTCCGGGTTAGGGGAGGGTTTGGCTGGCCGGGATGTCCTTGTCCCATCGCGCACTAGCGACTCCTTGTGGCGGGCCGGGCGCATGCATGCTGACTTCGGTGGTCAGTTGTATGGTGTTTCCACCGACATGTTGGTGTGGCTCACTTCTGAGCGAGCAGAAGCCAGCCGAAGCAGTGCGGCTTGGCAGGGTCGTATATATATTTTTAAGCCTTGAGACAAGTGAGATGTATATGTGTGCCATTCGGAGGGTGAATGGGCAAGACAAAAAATGGAAAGTGCCTTTGAACGAGGCATGGTCGAAGGTGCCTCGTTCAAAGGTGCTGGGTTTTTCACACATGCCTTCAGTTCTCAGACCTTCAGTTCTCCAACCGTCCAAAAGCCTAGAGTGCCCTCTCCCTCACCTGCCCCCTCTCTATTTGCTTATTGTGACATTCCAGAGACAGGGCTGTGGCAGGAATCCCTCAACTTCCGGAAATGCTGGAAATGTTGCCCCCAGAAACCTAGTGTAGTGCCACATGTCCTTACCTTTGTCTGTCTGTCTCTTCTGTGTCTGTCTCCCTCTCGCTGACTCCCCCTCTCGCTGACTCCCCCTCTCGCTGACTCTCCCTCTCGCTGACTCTCCCTCTCGCTGACTCTCCCTCTCGCTGACTCTCCCTCCCGCCGCCTCTCCCTCCCGCCGCCTCTGCCTCGCGCCGGCTCTCCCTCCCTCTGACTCTGCCTCGCGCTGACTCTCCCTCCCGCCGACTCTCCCTCCCGCCGACTCTCCCTCCCGCCGACTCTCCCTCCCGCCGACTCTCCCTCCCGCCGACTCTCCCTCCCGCCGGCTCTCCCTCCCGCCGGCTCTACCTCCCGCCGGCTCTACCTCCCGCCGGCTCTCCCTCCCGCCGCCTCTCCCTCCCGCTGCCTCTCCCTCCCGCCGACTCTCCCTCCCGCCGGCTCTCCCTCCCGCCGGCTCTCCCTCCCGCCGGCTCTCCCTCCCGCCGCCTCTCCCTCCCGCCGGCTCTCCCTCCCTCCGGCTCTCCCTCCCTCCGGCTCTCCCTCCCGCCGACTCTCCCTCCCGCTGACTCGTCTGTCCATGTCTGTCTCTGTCTCACACTCCCTTTTCTATTTTATTTTTGTCTCGCTCTCACCTCCATCTCTGACCCCTCTTCTCCACTAGGACTTTCTGTATGTGACTCCCACTCCCATCCAGGCAGCGAGGGCCGGCAACACCATCACCGCTCTGCTGCTCTACCGACGCAAGGTCAACAGTGAGCAGCTAACGCCTGTGAGTCCTGCTACCAGTACTAGTACACATATACAGTGGGTATAGAAAGTCACCACCCCCTTTCAAAATGTTCACCTTCTGTTGCCTTAGTCAACCTGAAATGAAAACACATCAAATGTTACTTTTTACTGCTTTATTTAACCCACAATATCCAAGTGAGGGGGGGGGGGGGGGGGGATTAATCTGAAAATGTATTAAAAGTCAAACAGTAAAATGCCCTTTTTGGATAAGTGAACCCCCCCCCCCCAAAAAAAATTTCTGAGGTTTAACCAATCAACTTCCAGATAAGATTTAATTGTAGTGACTTTGATTAGTTCCAAATTAAACCAGTTGTTCATAGAGGTCTCCACTTTAGTAGTACACCTGGGTGGAAAAGGTACTTTCAAAAGATCTTCAAAAGATTCCGAGGCCAAGTGGCAAAAGGTGCTGTGGTCAGATAAGACCAAAAATGGAACTTTTTGGCCTGAATGCAAAACGATATGTCTGGCGAAAACCCAATACATTTTTCCACCCAAAGAACACCACGCCTACGGTAAAGAACACCACGCCTACGGTAAAGAACACCACGCCTATGGTAAAGAACGGCAGTGGCAGCATCCTGTTGTGAGGGTGTTTCTCTTCAGCAGTGCAGGAGAACCTGCAGCCCTCTGCCAGGAATTTGAAAATGGGAAGATGGTTCACGTTTCAACGTGATAATTACACAAAGCACATCACCAAAGCAACCGTACAGTGGCTGAAGGACAAGAAGGTAGATGTCCTTGAGTGGCCTCGTCAGAGCCCGACCTAAATCCCATTGAATCTGTGGAATGACTTGCAGTCAATGAGCGGTCACCATGCAATTTGACTGAGCTTGAACAATTCTGCAAGGAGGAATGGGCAAATATTGCGCAGTCCAGGTGTGCAAAGTTAGTAGAGATGTATTCAACGGGACTCGTTGTAATTCAAGCAAAAGATGGTTCCACCAAGTATTAACTCAGGGGAGGGTGTTCACTTATCCAAATAGGATATTTTACTAGTAAAAAAAAAGTGTAATTCGCAGCTGGAAAAAGTCTGATTTGATGCGTTTTCATTTCGGGCTGTAAGGCAACAAAAGGTGAACATTTTAAAAGAGGGTGGTGACTTTCTATACCCATTGTACAGTGTGAAGAGCTATACCCTTTTCTAACTACTGAGCTGTACTGATCTGACCTGGTTATGCCCATTATTATTCAGGGCAAATGTATCAAGTTAACGATCCAAGGAACCCATTGGAATAGGGTTCCCTAAACGGTCTGTATTGGACTGCTGTTGCTGCAGACATAGTTTATATGAATAGTGAACTGAAGTCATTATGTGGTCATACCTGATTCTGTCTAACTGCCGTTTACAGCACTGTGTCAGTTTGTAGATGTGGGTGGGTGTTGTCAGAGAGGAGGAGAGAGACCCAACTCAGCGCAAAATCTGTCTCCCTCCAGCAGGTGGCGATATTTTTCATTTGTTTTGCCCACCAAGCAAGGGATTTTTGTTTGGAGGTCAATGAGAGTGTCGATTTTGGTCAACGAACAAATGTATGGCATATTTGCTACGTGAGGTTTATTAAATCGAATAGAAGTTTCGTGACGCTTAAGTTGTGATGAGTGTACGTAGGACACGTGATATCCCGGCAACTTTGAGAAAAAAACACTTTATATCAGACTTGTCTCGATGGCTATGCATATTCATGGTATGAGGCTAGTAGCATAACATCTCTCTCCATTGAATACATGCGGTTGACGTCAACAACCCTCATTGAATATTCAAAAAAGTATTGCAATAATGAGATGTGTCCACCAATCAAAAGAAAGGATAGGTGGGAGCTAGAAAGCCCAGCGTGCAGCTTTGTGGTAAACGACTCCCCTTGTTAGGGTGGACAGACATGCATCTTGTTAGAATATCCATAATCTTTGGTGTTGTTGACATCGGTGACAGGAATGCTACAGTATCTTACCAAACTGGAGCACTGAGTTATGAGTCAGATAATAATAACAACAAATATATACATTAATAATAGATGTTAATAATTATTCTTATAATAAATCTAGATAGTTAATCCTTTAAAATGTCAAATAAATGAATGAATAATAGCCAGCCAACTTTGTTAAACACCCCTTTCTTTTAGTTCCTCATTATCCTCCTTTTCTCAATTCCTACTTTATGAAGGATACTGAAGTTGAACATGGGTTGTTTTGGTATATTTACCCATTAGCTGGCTATTTCATCGAAGCAACTGTGTGAAAGTGTCATTTGAAGGACCTTTAATCGAGTTCTACAATTTTTCCGCTGATGTGGTCTTTTTTTTAAAGGAACTATGCATCTGACTCGTCAATGAATATTCTACTTCCTCTCTCTTTCTCTCTCATGGGGCGGCAGGGTAGCCTAGTGGTTAGAGCGTTGGACTAGTATCCGGAAGGCTGTAAGTTCAAACCCCCGAGCTGACAAGGTACAAATCTGTCATTCTGCCCCTGAGCAGGCAGTTAACCTACTGTTCCTAGGCCCGTCTGTACACATAGGTGTATGTACACACTGCAATAACAAATCTGTCGTTCTGCCCCTGAGCAGGCAGTTAACCTACTGTTCCTAGGCCGTCATTGAAAATAAGAATTTGTTCTTAACTGACTTGCCTGGTTAAATAAAGGTAAAATAAATAAAAAAAATATTACATTCAAATTGTCATGGATGAAATGAATGGCATTTGAGGCTAAACAATGCGAAGATACTGTAACTATAGAACAGTTTTTTTTTTTTCTCTCTCTTTCTTTCTCTCTCACTCACTCTCTCAGAGTCGTGTTCCAGGTACAGTCATCCCTCTCTGTGCAGCTCAGTGTGAGAGGATGTTCAACACTACTCGCACTCCAGGAGAGGAGACTGGTAATACACACACACAAAAGAAAGTCAGTTTTGGAATCTTTATTTGTTAGCATTGACCATAAAGGAAACAGTATGACCAACTTGCCCTCCAAATACACCTCTGCTGTTTTCAACCAGGATCTCAGCGATCACTGCCTCATTGCCTGCCACCGTTATGGGTCCGCAGTCAAACGACCACCCCTCATCACTGTCAAACACTCCCTAAAACACTTCTGCGGGTAGGACCTTTCTAATTGACCTAGCCCGGGTATCCTGGAAGGATATTGACCTTATCCCGTCAGAGGATGCCTGGTTGTTCTTTAAAAGTAATGCACCCTTTCCAAAAAAAAATACATCTAAGAACAGATATAGCCCTTGGTTCCCTCCAGACCTGACTGCCCTCGACCAGCACAAAAACATCCTGTGGCGTACTGCACTAGCATTGAATAGTCCCCGCGATATCCAACTTTTCAGGGAAGTCCAGAACCAATACACGCAGTCAGGAAAGCAAAGGGCTAGCATTTTCAAGCAGAAATTTGCATCCTGTAGCTCTCACTCCAAAAGGTTTTGGGACACTGTAAAGTCCATGGAGAACAAGAGCACCTCCTCCCAGCTGCCCACTGCACTGAGGCGAGGTAACACGGTCACCACCGATAAATCCATGATAATCGAACATTTCAATAAGCATTTCTCTACAACTGGCCATGCTTTCCTCCTGGCTACCCCAACCCCGGCCAACAGCTCCACATCCCCCGCAGCTACTTGCCCGAGCCTCCCCAGCTTCTCCTTCACCCAAATCCAGATAGCAGATGTTCTGTAAGAGCTACAAAACCTGGACCCGTACAAATCAACTGGGCCAGACAATCTGGACCCTCTCTTTCTAAAATTATCCGCCGCCATTGTTGGAACCCCTATTACTAGTCTGTTCAACCTCTCTTTCGTATTGTCCGAAATCACTAAAGATTGGAAAGCTGCCGCGGTCATCCCCCTCTTCAAAGGGGGTGACACTTTAGACCCAAACTGTTATTGACCTATATCCATCCTGCCCTGCCTTTCTAAAGTCTCCGAGAGCCAAGTTAACAAACAGATCACTGACCATTTCGAATCCCACCGTACCTTCTCCCCTGTGCAATCTGGTTTCTGAGTTGGTCAAGTACCTCAGCCACGCTCAAGGTACTAATCGACTGAGAACTTGTTCTCAACTAGCCTACCTGGTTAAGTAAAGGTGAAATAAAATACAAATGCGTAGTGTTCTGCATCTCTCTCTCTCTCTCGACGTGTGTCTCCTCTCCAGATGTGCTGCAGCACTGGCAGGACAGTGAATTTGTGACTGTCTACCACCGGGGGCGCTACTTCAGGCTGTGGGTCTACAAGGCGGGGCGTCTCCTCTCCCCTAGAGAGATAGAGTACCAGATCCAGAGGATCCTAGATGACCCTTCACCCCCCGGACCTGGAGAAGACAGGCTGGGAGCACTGACTGCTGGAGACAGGTGTCTATAGTGGTGGGGGGAAGAGGGGGTGTGTGTGTGTGTGTGTGTGTGTGCGCGTGCATGAGCAAGCGCCTGTACACATAGGTGTATGTACACACTGCAAATACAGTTCTCTGCATTTTCCATCACCCGGATATCCCCCTAAATATGACAGTGTCTTGTTTTGCATGATCCGTTGTATGGCGACTAGATGGCCCTTACGGAGCTTCATGTTCATTATGCCTGAGACGGCTGTAGATGTGCAGACTTTGGCTTGAGACATCAGACAAGGATTGCACTGCATGATAACAGACGTGGATTCAAATATGATTTGAAATCTTTGACCGTTCACTCTAGCCAGCCTGGAGTGCCAAGTGGGCAGGGTTTTTGTTTTCCGGCCTATTGCATTGGTCCATTGAGCCAAGCACGCTCAATCAAGCACAACTCAAGTATTTGAAATGATTTCTGATAGTATTTGAACCCAGGTCTGCAGGATACCGCAGACAAGCAGAGCGTCTGTCAGTCACCTCAATGGCCACAAGAGTCTCAAGTGGTCTGAGCACAACTTGGAAAGGAAGAGTGCAGAGCGGTGTCGGCCGAGAGATGGAGAAGTCACGAAGAGGAAGAGAAGGCGAGAAGGGCCTAAACCATTTTTAAAGGAAGAAGCAAGCAAACAAGAGGGGGGGGGTGCAAAAAGTGAAATGGAGAGTGTTGGTTGAGAATGCATGGAGGGAAGGGAACTGAACTGAGGGTGAGGGGAAGGGGTGAGGCTAAAGGTGAGATGAGAGGGGGGAACAGCGGTAGGAATATAAGATGACAGAGTAGATGCTGGGGGACGAAAGAAAAAAGGGGAAAAAAAAGACGAGTTCGTATATAAGGAGAATGCATGAAACGATATGTACCATTTGCTGTGTGGGTGTGTGTTATGATAAGATACAACAGTATTAGTTAAAAACCTGCTAAACCGGGCCACTACTGCTCTCTTTACACAAATGCAAGCATTATCCTAGGATTAAGGTCAATTATACTGAATGTAGTTAATAGTCTGTGCAGTTATGGTCTATGTATACCAACAGAGCCTTTCTGGGCTTTGATTGTGGTATGTTGGAATGAGTAGGAATCTCTCTCTCTCTCGCTCACTCTCTCTCAAACACACTTAAAACACGACTCCCGTGCAGACGCGTACAACAACTATGTAGATGTCACAATTGTTGGTGCACTGTGGTGCTCCCGTCTGTTTCCGTAGACAATTTACACACAGTGTTGTTAACTCAACATTCTTTCCCCCCGGGGGGGGTGTGGGTGTGGTACAGTAGCAGCACGCCCTTCCTCTCGCCATTGTATCTTTAGTCATCTTCAGCTTGGCATGACTGCTAATAGGGTTCCCGCCGTTGAGCAAGGAACAGTTACAACCACACGGTTGGATTAGTCTGATCATGGGGTGTTTTGTCCTGGCATGTCCCGTGGGATCACTTTTCACACTACTGTCAAGTAATTCTGTCGTGTTCCTTATCACCGTGCTCACTGTTCTGCAGGGAGTGGGTTGCAGAAGGGGAACATGTTCCCCTATGTTCAGTAACAATTTGAGGATTCTTGTCCGTTTTGGTTGCTGTTGATATTAATGTCAGTCTGTAAGTAAGAAGTACAGTCGACTCTGGGTTGATGATGTCATCTTGAGTCTACCTTAAAAATAAAAAAATTGTAATGAATTTTGCCGTGATTTGGAATGCGTTTTGTCCCAGGGTGCCGTGGTGTGCCGTAAGAAAGCAGTACTTCAGCTCAGGAGTGAACAAGCGCTCGCTGGACTGCATCGAGCGGGCCGCCTTCTTTGTCACCCTGGACGATGAGGAGCAAGGAATGATGGGAGAAGACCCCGTGGGAAACCTGGACCGCTACGCCAAGTCCCTCCTCCACGGGAAATGTTATGACAGGTGTGTGAGACTGTGTGGTGCAGGCGCATTAAGATGAGCCTCTTACGTAGTCGGAATGTAGAATCGTGGCAGAGCTTCCGCCTTATTGCTAACACCTTACAGGATGGAGCCAACTGGAAGGGGCTGTGGAGTGAATTAGGACCCGTTTTATAGAGAGTGTCCAACTCTGCCTTTCCCATGTTACCACTCAACATAAGAACATTCAATCCATTTCACTCTTCTACAGGGGGGGGGGGGGGTCTGGTACTAGTATGTACAAAATGGCACCCTATTCCTTATATACTGTAGTGCACTACCTTTGACCAGGGCGTGGGCCCTATAGGGCTCTGATCCAAACTAGTGCACCATATAGGGAATAGGGTTCCATTTGGGCTTTGACCTAGGCCCCGCAGGGCAAAGCTGTTTGAAGCACATCTCCTCTTCACCTCTATCATAGTTTACCGGTTATCTAGATTGAGTTGAATTGTGCGTAATGAAGAGGGCAGGATGTCTTTGTTAACAGATGGTCTTCATCTGGTCCATTTATCCTCTCTTCCTTTCACACGTGCTGTACTGTAGGGCTACACACACATGAGCATTCGAGTACACACACACACACACACACATGGTATGTGACAACCTGATTGAATTAGCAGCAAATGTTTTCCAAGTCCAAGAGCACCAGTTGCTTAGGTGAAGTAATTGACGGATATATCCCATCCATGGACATGGTTCTGGTTGTTTAGAATCATCGACATTAGGCCGAAGTTCCTCTTGTACACACTCCTCTCTCCCCCCTCCAAATCAAGTGCTTCACATCTGTGTCCTGGACCAGGGCAGTGGTGGGTGGTCAGGGGATATATATATTCTGCTTTGATAGTGTGTGGTCAACTCTCAAAACTGAAAGCACTGAGCTAATTGATATATATATATATCTCTGTGTCTCTCCCTCTCTCCTGCCCCCCAACCCCCCCTCTCCTCTCTCCTGCCCCCTCCCCTCTCTCGGTCTCTCAGGTGGTTTGATAAGTCATTCTCTGTGGTGGTGTACAAGAATGGGAAGAATGGGCTGAATGCAGAGCACTCTTGGGCCGACGCCCCGACAGTGGCACACCTGTGGGAGGTGTGTGTTTATCTGTCAAACAGGCATAATCAAATAGCATTTTATTAGGGCCTTTTTCTTCTCTTTTTAGCTACATGACATAGAAATGTGCTGTTTTCACATTGTGTAGACACTAGTATGGTGCTGGAGCTAGAGGTTAAAAAGATATTGGGGGGGGGGGTCCCTTGACAGCCCAAATGACCTGTCCTCAATGGAGATCAAGCACTTGGTTTTATTTAGAATAATCCGATCTTGCAGATTTTAGTGTATGTGTGAGGTAGACTACATATGGCCAGATATGTGGCTAAAAGTACCTGTGGTTAAATAGCCCGGATCAGGATGTTCCAGTTATTATCCAAATGGGATATTCTCAGGATTTTCTCAATCAGATAGAGGATAAACATGTTTGTTATTAGTTTTTGGCAGATTAAGTTTCTGTGTGTTTTATACTCTTTGTGAATGGTGAAGCCACTGAACTTTGAGTGTCTACATGTGTGTCTGCGTGTCTGCGTGTCTGCGTGTGTGTGTGTGTGTGTGTAACAGCTGCTCTTTGTCTGTCCTCAGTTCACCCTGGCCACAGATGCCTTCCAACTGGGTTACACAGAGGACGGCCACTGTAAGGGAGAGGTGGAGCGCTCCTTACCGCCCCCTCAGAGACTCACCTGGGACATCCCTGTGGAGGTGAGAGTGCTGGGTGTGCGCATCGTTCCCTAACACACCCTCAGACCAGGGTTTCCGTTAGGACAATGTGCTTTCATCTGTGAAGAGCACAGGGCGCCAGTGGCGAATTTGCCAATCTTGGTGTTCTATGGCAAATGCTAAACGTCCTGCACGGTGTTGGGCTGTAAGCACAACCCCCACCTGTGGACGTTGGGCCCTCATACCACCCTCATGGAGTGTCTTTCTGACCGTTTGAGCAGACACATGCACATTTGTGGCCTGCTGGAGGTCATTTTGCAGGGCTCTGGCAGTGCTCCTCCTGCTCCTCCTTGCACAAAGGCGGAGGTAGCGCTCCTGCTGCTGGGTTGTTGCCCTCCTACGGCCTCCTCCACGTCTCCTGATGTACTGGCCTGTCTCCTGGTAGCGCCTCCATGCTCTGGACACTACGCTGACAGACACAGCAAACCTTCTTGCCACAGCTCGCATTGATGTGCCATCCTGGATGAGCTGCACTACCTGAGCCACTTGTGTGGGTTGTAGATTCCGTCTCATGCTACCACTAGAGTGAAAGCACCGCCTGCATTCAAAAGTGAAGCATAGGAACTGAGAAGTGGTCTGTGGTCACCACCTGCAGAACCACTCCTTTATTGGGAGTGTCTTGCTAATTGCCTGTAATTTCCGCCTGTTGTCTATTCCATTTGCACAACAGCATGCGAAATTTATTGTCAATCAGTGTTGCTTCCTAAGTGGACAGTTTGATTTCACAGAAGTGTGATTGACTTGTTACATTGTGTTGTTTAAGTGTTCCCTTTATTTTTTTGAGCAGTGTACATTCGCCAACAATATACAATTACTCCTGTTTATATAGAAATAATTAAAATCGTTCAAAATTCTTCACCAGAAAGCATGACATGGCCACAGAGGAATCGAGGATAATTAGCTTCTTATAAAGCTTAGCTTTTGCCTATTTGGGAAGCCCGCAATTTGGGCAGCACGCGTGGTAGGCCTAGCTGATTATTGAGATTTGGCTGTCAGTGAAAAGCAAAAAAATACGTGTGAAGATAATGTGTTGAGACAATAAGAAGGGGAGGGGTGTCTGGTGACGATACAGGTGAATCTCCCACCAGTTCTTACACATTCATTATGTCATTGCGTGAATTGTTTGTTCTTTGAATTATTTTTATTTTTATCAATTCCACTTACATATGACACCAGTAGTAAATGTACCATTAATCCCCATAATTTCCTGGTTTCTATGTCCTGATAATGTTGAAGGAAATGCGTGAGCACGCATAGATGTACCTGACCTGCTGCACAGAAATGTAGGAAAGTGTTTTTTGTTGTTGTTGTTTTTTCCATCATTGCAAATGATGATATATTAAAACTATAGTTCCTCACAGTAAGCTATTTGAACAAATCTTCCAATCTCCCCCTCGATAGTCACCAATCCTCAGTGTGAATGAGAAATAGAAGTTAAAGGCCTACTGCTGTATTAGCTATGAGTTCCATGCACATCATATGGCAGAGGCTAGTGATCTTTCATTAGTTGACTTTTTCGATTTTTGTCATGGTTTTAAGAAACGAAAACAGTATTGAAATGAAGCTGTTCCGCGCAAATCTGCATATGTACATCATAACTGTCACTCAGAACGGTAAAAATGGTAGGATAAATTGTAAGCGTCCCCAAACTCGCAACTCACACGCGCCGCCTATTAAATTGCCTCCACGTTTTCACGGTCGGATTTTTGCCTATATGCTAATTTGAAGCAAGTTAAACGATGCCTCGTAATACGAAATGAAACATTCAGGTTTATTAAGTATGTTTTCAAAATGCCTACTGCCTCCAGCTCACATTGTAAAGTGGTGGGTGAAGCGCTGATAGCCTGTTGATTGCACTTGTATGGTGAATGGGAGGCATGCTTCAATTACCAGGAGTTCTTTTTAATCGTGCAGGAGAAATCCCGCTCAAAATAGGCTCTATGCTGACTAACGAAAATACACAGGCCAATTTTAATTCCACAAAATAAGGAAAAGGAACCTATCGACCAATTCTCTTTACCTGTCAAAATATTCCCATTGATTGCTTTTTTGATTAATGAATAAAAAGCATAATTTTGAGAAAAAAATATGTTTTTGCTCCAGGTGATTTGTCGTCTAATGGAAACCTTGCCAAGACATCCTTTTGGGAGGGGAGTGTGTCCGTGTTTAGTGTCACTTGAAACACCCTGTAAAACATTGTCCAGTTCCCTCTCTCCTCTTTCTTTAAGTCTTGGATCAGTTCTTCTCTCGGTTTCATTCCACGACTTAATGTCCATTGACAGTCCTGAACCACAATTAATATATGTTGAGGAACCAATTCAGTGGCTTAAGTTTAATATTTTTGTCTAAGTATGGTGCACGATGTTAGCATGACCTCCTTGAGCCACGATTTGGTGAAAGTAGGGGCAGTTGCGGTGACTGTTTTACTGGCAATCATGAGTCATGACTGCAGTAAAATTCTATGTGGCCGTTGAGTCACGGTAACCTCCTTTTATGGACTCTGGACATGCGTTGGTAGTACCCAACTCGCTAATGATTATCAGGTTGCTAATGGCCTGGTAGTCAGGGTTCTTTTTCCTTTAACCACTCTGACATCAATTCAAATGCAATCCAAAATCACATCAAACACGTCATGAAAACAGTATGTGCTTTTAAAAGTCACCTCGCTGTGATTGATCGTTTTGAAGAAAGAAGTTAATTAACAGATTTGAATCTGAGTGTGAAAACATGGTCGTTGTGGATGTTGTTTCAAAGCCTAACACAACAAAATGGGCAGTGCTTTCTGAGGTAATGATTGCATGACAATGGCCGACTGACAAAATGTCATGACCACCACAGCCCGAGATGAAAGGTTCTTCTCTTTTTGTCTTTCATCAGTTTCTTTTCTTTCATCCGAGAGAAGTGGCATCTCTCTCGCTCTCTCGTGCGCTTTCTCTCTCTGTTTGTTTGTTGCGGTTGGATTGTTCCGTTTCCTCCTCTGTATCTACCGACCCACAACAGTCAGACAATCGGGGGAAATTCCCTCCACTCGATCTCTACCACCTACAGTGCATTCGGAAAGTATTCAGACCGCTTTACTTTTTTCACAATTTGTTACGTTACAGCCTTATTATAAAAATGTATTAAATTGTTATTTTCCACATTAATCTGCACACAATACCCCATAATAACAAAGCAAAAACTAGTTTTGAGACATTTTTGTAAATGTATTAAATATAAATAACTGAAATATCACATTTACATAAGTATTCAGACCCTTTACTCAGTACTTTCTTGAAGCACCTTTGGCAGTGATTACAGCCTCGAGTCTTCTTGGGTATGATGCTACAAGGTTGGAATACACCTATATTTGGGGAGTTTCTCCCATTCCTCTCTTCAGATCCTCTCAAGCTCTGTCAGGTTGGATGGGGAGCATTGCTGCACAGCTATTTTCAGGTCTCTCCAGAGATATTAGATCGGGTTCAAGTCCGGACTCTAGCTGGTCCACTCAAGGACATTCAGAGACTTGTCCCGAAGCTACTCCTTCGTTGTCTTGGCTGTGAGCTTAGGGTCATTGTCCTGTTAAAAGGTGAACCTTCGCCCCTGTCTGAGGTCCTGAGCGCTCTGGAGCAGATTTTCATCAAGGATCTCTCTGTATTTTGCTCCGTTCATCTTTGCCTTGATCCTGACTAGTCTCCCAGCCCCTGCCGCTGAAAAACCTTCCCACGGCATGATGCTGCCACCACCATGCTTCACCGTAGGAATGGTGCCAGGTTTCCTACAGACGTGACTCTTGACATTCAGGCCAAAGAGTTCAATCTTGGTTTTATCAGACCAGAGAATCTTGTTTCTCATGGTCTGAGAGTCTTTAGGTACCTTTTGGCATACTCCAAGCAGGCTGTCATGTGCCTTTTACTGGGTAGTGGCTTCTGTCTGGCCACTCTACCAGAAAGGCCTGATTGGTTGAGTGCTGCAGAGATGGTTGTCCTTCTGGAAGGTTCTCCCATCTCGACAGAGGAACTCTAGAGCTCTGTCAGAGTGACCATCGGCTTCTTGGACACTTCCCTGACCAAGGCTCTTCTCACCCAATTGCTCAGTTTGGCCGGATGGCCAGATCTAGGAAGAATCTTGGTGTTTCCAAACTCCTTCCATTTAGGAATGATGGAGGCAACTGTGTTCTTAGGGACCTTCATGGCTTCAGACATTTTTTGTGTTCCCTTCCCCAGATCTGTGACTCTACACAATCTTGTCTCGGAGCTCTACAGACAATTCCTTCGACCTCATGGCTTGGTTTTACTCTGACATGCACTGTCAACTGTGGGACCTTATATAGACAGGTGTGTTATTTTCCAAATGATGTCCAATCAATTGAATTTACCACAGGTGAATGCAATTGAATTGGAAACAGGATGCACATGAGCTCAATTTCGAGTCTCCTAGCAAAGGGTCTGAATACATATGTAAATCATTTTTTTTTATTTTTTTTATTTACGGATGTATTCAGACCCTTTGCTATGAGACTCTGTTTTTGCTTTGTCATTATGGGGTATTGTGTGTAGATTTCTGAGGAAAAAATAAATATGTAATACATTTTAGAATAAGGCTACTGTATATGTGAAAAAAGTAAAGGGGTCCGAATACTTTCTGAAGGCACTGTATATCTCCACCTTCTCTCCCTACTTCTACCTCAGCAGTTCAGTGCTCTCCTCCCTTGGCCTCTACTGTGTTAACTGCCTGTCTGTGGGAACGCTGGGGAGTTCCACTCCTGGAAATGACCTCAATGTGCTGCTATGACTGACTAGCTGGCTGGTTGACAGACTGGCTGACAGTTACAGAGCTCAGAGTCTTGCATACACTACTGGTCAAAAGTTTTAGAACACCTACTCATTCAAGGGTTTTTCAATTTTTTTACTTTTTTTTTTACATTGTAGAATATAGTGAAGACATCAAAACTATGAAATAACACATATGGAATCATGTGGTAACACTTTTTTTGGTTAAACAAATGAAAATATATTTGAGATTCTTCAAATAGCCACCCTTTGCCTTCATGACAGATTTGAACACTCTTGGCATTCTCTCAACCAGCTTCATGAGGTGGAATGCATTGGAATGCATTTCAATTAACAGGTGTGCCTTAAACTTCATTTGTGGAATTTCTTTCCTTCTTAATGCGTTTGAGCAAATCAGTTGTGTTGTGACATGGTAGGGGTGGTATACAGAAGATAGACGTATTTGGTAAAAGACCAAGTCCATATTATGACAAGAACAGCTCAAATAAGCAAAGAGAGATGACAGTCCATCATTTCCTTAAGACATGAAGGTCAATCAATTCCGAAAATGTCAAGAACTTTGAAAGTCTCTTCAAGTGCAGTCGAAAAAAAACATCGAGCGCTGTGATGAAACTGGCTCTGATGAAGACCGTCACAGGAGTGGAAGACCCAAAGATACCTCTGCTGCAGAGGATAAGTTCATTAGCGTTACCAAACTCAGCCCAAATAAATGCTTCACAGAGTTCCAGTAACAGACACATCTCAACATCAACTGTTCAGAGGAGACGGTGTGAATCAGGCCTTCATGGTCGAATTGCTGCAAAAAAAACACTACCAATGGACACCAATAAGAAGAAGAGACTTGCTTGGGCCAAGAAACACGAGCAATAGACATTAGACTGGTGGAAATGTGTCCTTTTGGTCTGGAGTCTGAGATCTTTGGTTCCAACCGCCGTGTCTTTGTGAGATGCGGTGTGGGTGAACTGATTATCTCCACATGTGTATTTCTCACTGTAAGGCATGGAGGAGGAGGAGGTGTTACGGTGTGGGGGTGCTTTGCTGGTGACAGTCTGTGATTTAGTTAGAATTCAAGGCACACTTAACCAGCATGGCTACCACAGCATTCTGCAGCGATACGCCATCCCATCTGCTTTGAGCTTAGTGGGACTATCATTTGTTTTTCAACAGGACAATAACCCAGCACACATCCAGGCTGTATAAGGGCTATTTTACCAAGAAGGAGAGTGATGGGTGCTGCATCAGATGACCTGGCCTCCACAATCCCCCAAGATCAAGCAAATTGAGATGGTTTGGGATGAGTTGGACCGCAGAGTGAAGGAAAATCAGCCAACAAGTGCTCAGCATATGTGGGAACTCCTTCAAGACTTTTGGAAAAGCATTCCAGGTGAAGCTGGTTCGAGAAAATGCCAAGCGTGTGCAAAGCTGTCATCAAGGCAATGGGTGGCTATATGAAGAATCTGAAATATAAAATATTTTTGGATTTCTTTAACACTTTTTCTTGGTCACTACATGATGTGTTGTTTCATAGTTTTGATATCTTCACTATTATCAAATCAAATCAAATCAAATTTTATTTGTCACATACACATGGTTAGCAGATGTTAATGCGAGTGTAGCGAAATGCTTGTGCTTCTAGTTCCGACAATGCAGTAATAACGAACAAGTAATCTAACTAACAATTCCAAAAAACGACTGTCTTATACACAGTGTAAGGGGATAAAGAATATGTACATAAGGATATATGAATGAGTGATGGTACAGGGCAGCATAGGCAAGATACAGTAGATGATATCGAGTACAGTATAACATATGAGACGAGTATGTAAACAAAGTGGCATAGTTAAAATGGCTAGTGATACATGTATTACATAAGGATGCAGTCGATGATATAGAGTACAGTATATACGTATGCATATGAGATGAATAATGTAGGGTAAGTAACATTATATAAGGTAGCATTGTTTAAAGTGGCTAGTGATATATTTGCATCATTTCCCATCAATTCCCATTATTAAAGTGGCTGGAGTTGAGTCAGTGTCATTGACAGTGTGTTGGCAGCAGCCACTCAATGTTAGTGGTGTCTGATGGCCTTGAGACAGTCTGATGGCCTTGAGATAGAAGCTGTTTTTCAGTCTCTCGGTCCCAGCTTTGATGCACCTGTACTGACCTCGCCTTCTGGATGACAGCGGGGTGAACAGGCAGTGGCTCGGTGGTTGATGTCCTTGATGATCTTTATGGCCTTCCTGTAGCATCGGGTGGTGTAGGTGTCCTGGAGGGCAGGTATTTTGCCCCCGGTGATGCGTTGTGCAGACCTCACTACCCTCTGGAAAGCCTTACGGTTGTGGGCGGTGCAGTTGCCATACCAGGCGGTGATACAGCCCGCCAGGATGCTCTCGATTGTGCATCTGTAGAAGTTTGTGAGTGCTTTTGGTGACAAGCCGAATTTCTTCAGCCTCCTGAGGTTGAAGAGGCGCTGCTGCGCCTTCTTCACGATGCTGTCTGTGTGAGTGGACCAATTCAGTTTGTCTGTGATGTGTATGCCGAGGAACTTAAAACTTGCTACCCTCTCCACTACTGTTCCATCGATGTGGATAGGGGGGTGTTCCCTCTGCTGTTTTCTGAAGTCCACAATCATCTCCTTAGTTTTGTTGACGTTGAGTGTGAGGTTATTTTACACCACACTCCGAGGGCCCTCACCTCTTCCCTGTAGGCCGTCTCGTCGTTGTTGGTAATCAAGCCTACCACTGTTGTGTCGTCCGCAAACTTGATGATTGAGTTGGAGGCGTGCGTGGCCACGCAGTCGTGGGTGAACAGGGAGTACAGGAGAGGGCTCAGAACGCACCCTTGTGGGGCCCCAGTGTTGAGGATCAGCGGGGAGGAGATGTTGTTGCCTACCCTCACCACCTGGGGGCGGCCCGTCAGGAAGTCCAGTACCCAGTTGCACAGGGTGGGGTCGAGACCCAGGGTCTCGAGCTTGATGACGAGCTTGGAGGGTACTATGGTGTTGAATGCCGAGCTGTAGTCGATGAACAGCATTCTCACATAGGTATTCCTCTTGTCCAGATGGGTTAGGGCAGTGTGCAGTGTGGTTGAGATTGCATCGTCTGTGGACCTATTTGGGCGGTAAGCAAATTGGAGTGGGTCTAGGGTGTCAGGTAGGGTGGAGGTGATATGGTCCTTGACTAGTCTCTCAAAGCACTTCATGATGACGGATGTGAGTGCTACGGGGCGGTAGTCGTTTAGCTCAGTTACCTTAGCTTTCTTGGGAACAGGAACAATGGTGGCCCTCTTGAAGCATGTGGGAACAGCAGACTGGTATAGGGATTGATTGAATATGTCCGTAAACACACCGGCCAGCTGGTCTGCGCATGCTCTGAGGGCGCGGCTGGGGATGCCGTCTGGGCCTGCAGCCTTGCGAGGGTTAACACGTTTAAATGTCTTACTCACCTCGGCTGCAGTGAAGGAGAGACCGCATGTTTTCGTTGCAGGCCGTGTCAGTGGCACTGTATTGTCCTCAAAGCGGGCAAAAAAGTTATTTAGTCTGCCTGGGAGCAAGACATCCTGGTCCGTGACTGGGCTGGATTTCTTCCTGTAGTCCGTGATTGACTGTAGACCCTGCCACATGCCTCTTGTGTCTGAGCCGTTGAATTGAGATTCTACTTTGTCTCTGTACTGGCGCTTAGCTTGTTTGATAGCGTTGCGGAGGGAATAGCTGCACTGTTTGTATTCGGTCATGTTACCAGACACCTTGCCCTGATTAAAAGCAGTGGTTCGCGCTTTCAGTTTCACACGAATGCTGCCATCAATCCACGGTTTCTGGTTAGGGAATGTTTTAATCATTGCTATGGGAACGACATCTTCAACGCACGTTCTAATGAACTCGCACACCGAATCAGCGTATTCGTCAATGTTGTTATCTGACGCAATACGAAACATCTCCCAGTCCACGTGATGGAAACAGTCTTGGAGTGTGGAGTCAGCTTGGTCGGACCAGCGTTGGACAGACCTCAGCGTGGGATCCTCTTGTTTTAGTTTCTGTCTGTAGGCAGGGATCAAATCAAATCAAATGTATTTATATAGCCCTTCGTACATCAGCTGATATCTCAAAGTGCTGTACAGAAACCCAGCCTAAAACCCCAAACAGCAAGCAATGCAGGTGTAGAAGCACGGTGGCTAGGAAAAACTCCCTAGAAAGGCCAAAACCTAGGAAGAAACCTAGAGAGGAACCAGGCTATGTGGGGTGGCCAGTCCTCTTCTGGCTGTGCCGGGTGGAGATTATAACAGAACATGGCCAAGATGTTCAAATGTTCATAAATGACCAGCATGGTCGAATAATAATAAGGCAGAACAGTTGAAACTGGAGCAGCAGCACAGTCAGGTGGACTGGGGACAGCAAGGAGTCATCAGATCAACAAAATGATCAACAAAATGGAGTCGTGGTCAGCTTTTCCGAAAGGGGGGCGGGGCAGGGCCTTATATGCGTCGTGGAAGTTAGAGTAACAATGATCCAAGGTCTTTCCACCCCTGGTTGCGCAATCGATATGCTGATAAAATTTAGGGAGTCTTGTTTTCAGATTAGCCTTGTTAAAATCCCCAGCTACAATGAATGCAGCCTCCGGATAAATCGTTTCCAGTTTGCAGAGAGTTAAATAAAGTTTGTTCAGAGCCATCGATGTGTCTGCTTGGGGGGGAATATATACGGCTGTGATTATAATCGAAGAGAATTCTCTTGGTAGATAATGCGGTCTACATTTGATTGTGAGGAATTCTAAATCAGGTGAACAGAAGGATTTGAGTTCCTGTATGTTTCTTTCATCACACCATGTCACGTTGGCCATAAGGCATACGCCCCCGCCCCTCTTCTTACCAGAAAGATGTTTGTTTCTGTCGGCGCGATGCGTGGAGAAACCCGTTGGCTGCACCGCTTCGGATAGCGTCTCTCCGGTGAGCCATGTTTCCGTGAAGCAAAGAACGTTACAGTCTCTGATGTCCCTCTGGAATGCTACCCTTGCTCGGATTTCATCAACCTTGTTGTCAAGAGACTGGACATTGGCAAGAAGAATGCTAGGGAGTGGTGCACGGTGTGCCCGTCTCCGGAGTCTGACCAGAAGACCGCCTCGTTTCCCTCTCTTTCGGAGTCGTTTTTTTGGGTCGCTGCATAGGATCCACTCCGTTGTCCTGTTTGTAAGGCAGAACACAGGATCCGCGTCGCGAAAAACATATTCTTGGTCGTACTGATGGTGAGTTGACGCTGATCTTATATTCAGTAGTTCTTCTCGACTGTATGTAATGAAACCTAAGATGACCTGGGGTACTAATGTAAGAAATAACACGTAAAAAAACAAAAAACTGCATAGTTTCCTAGGAACGCGGAGCGAGGCGGCCATCTCTGTCGGCGCCATTATTCTATAATGTAGAAAATAGTACAAATAAAGAAAATGTATTGAATGAGTAGGTGTGCCCAAACTTTTGATCGGTAGTGTACATAATATACACACACAGCCTGGTCGCCAAATGACCGGGGACTTTTGGGGGACTTTGCCCCTGTTAATTATTACATGCGCCAACTTACTTGCAGCATTTCTATGCTTATTGGAATAGTGAAGCCTTCACAATGATAACAGAACACACACGAGTGCCTCCGGACATCACAAAGGCTCAAAGTTCTATTCGAGTCGCATTGCTCCCCCCCCCCCCCCCCCCACTGAGATGAGACATTTTCTCTTTCGCTCACGCACTCGCTCACTCACCTGGACCTTATGTCACTACCAACTCTTTCTTCATCTGTTTTCTCTCTCTCCCTCTGTGTTTTTTTTTCCATTTCCCCTTCATGTTGCCTCAACTCTCAAACTGTCTGCTTCATGAGGGCTTGCCTTTCTCAAATTCCCCTTATTAGTACCACTCATTGTCTTATTCCTTCCTCTTACCCCTTCTTCCTCTCCCTACAGTATGCTTTCCTCTTCTCCCCTTCATCTCCCTGTTTCCTCCTCTCTGTCTCTCTCTCTCTCTCTCTCTCTCTCTCTGTCTCTGTCTCTGTCTCTGTCTCTCTCTGTCTCTCTCTCTCTCTCTCTCTGTCTCTCTCTGTCTCTCTCTCTCTGTCTCTCTCTCTCTCTCTCTCTCTCTCTCTCTCTCTCGCTCTCTCTCTCTCTCTCTCTCGCTCTCTCTCTCTCTCTCTCTCTGTCTCTCTCTGTCTCTCTCTCTGTCTCTCTCTGTCTCTGTCTCTCTCTCTGTCTCTCTGTCTCTCTCTCTGTCTCTGTTGGAAGCGGCCTCTGTCTCTGAACTGAAAATAGAAATCACATGTGGTAAACTGGTCTCCAGTCATACGAAATATATGCATTCTGCCCTGGCTGGTTGGATCAAACTCTTAAGTACTTTGCTGTGTCATGCCACTCCACAGCAAACTACTCTCAATAAAAACTACTCTCAACCGGCTTTTCTGAATGCTGTTCATGCTCAAGTCTACTCCACTTTGTTTGAGTTTCATTGTTCTTCAAGAGTGGCTGACAGTTTTCAACCCAAGGAAAGAACATTGGGGGCGGGGGTATCCTACCAATCAGGTTTGAGGTGTTAGTAAAATACTTCAAAAAAAGTCTACAAGGTAATATTTGTCCACTAATAGCAGTCATAAGTTACCGTCGGTGACGGACTCTCTGGATAACTACCTAACCCGGGCCGTCATTAAAACATCAAAACTATCATAATGTAAATATTACTGGATGCAAAGTGGAAGGAAGTGTGGTTCTTCTCAAACTCACAGGGGGTTTCCACACACGCACACCGCTCACGTAACAGATTTAGGCCAGGGTGTCGTGGGGGGTTTTCCATCCTTTAACAAATTCCTTTTTAGAAAGTTAACTAGTGAGTGTTTGTCTAGAAAACACAAACCTGGCTCTCAGCCTGACTCAACCCCTGGGAACCAAACTCCCATGGCAAGATCTGTGCCAGCTGACCTGACGCATCCCACATTTTCAGCCAGCTACTTTTTTCCACTTCATTAATTAACTAGGCTATTTTTTTATTTAAAAGTTTCAATTCGCTAGTCAGAAAAGTCAGTTGAGCCCTCTCCCACTAGAATGAAATATATGCATCTTGTCGCTATCTATTTATACAGATGCCTTATCTCAGATAGGACAGACTGAACCTTGCTCCCCGGCACATAGACTATTGCAGCATAGATACTGAGACGGGGGTCGGGAGGACACTCTGGCCCCGTCCGACGATACTACCAGACAGGGCCAACCATCCATTTTGACTAAGCACAGCCCCCATCACCACTAGAGGGATAGCAACAGACCAACTTACTACCCTGGGACAAGGATGAGTATAGCCCACGAAGATGTCCCTCACCGCACGAGCCCCTATAATAGGGTCAGAGGCAGAGAATCCCAGTGGAAAGATGGGAGCTGGCCAGGTCAGAGTCCGCAAGGGCGGTACGTCATTCCAGTGCCTTGCCGTTCACCTTTGCACTCAATCATAGGACTTACTGAAGAGATGAGTCTTCAATAAAGACTTAAAGGTTGAGACTGAGTCTGCGTCTCTCACATGGATAGGCAGACCATTCCACAAAAATCTAGTTCAATAGGAGAAGGCCCTACCCTCAGCTGTTTGCTTAGAAATTCTAGGGACAATAAGGAGGCCTGCGTATTGTGACCATAGCGTACGTGTAGTTATGTACGGCAGGACCAAATCAGAGAGATGGGTAGGAGCAAGTGCATGTAATGCTTTGTAGGTTAGCAGTATAATCTTGAAATCAGCCCTAGCCTTAACAGGAAGCCAGTGTAGAGAGGCTAGCACTGGAGTAATATGATCACATTTGTTGGCTCTAGTCAGGATTCTAGCAGCTGTAATTAGCACTAACTGAAGTTTATTTAGTGTTTTATCCAGGTAGCCATAGAGTAGAGCATTGCAGTAGTCTAATCTAGAAATGACAAAAGCATGGATTCGTTTTTCTGCTATTCTCTCATCTTTCTTGATCTCTCACTGTCTTTCTCTCTATCTCGGGCCTCTTTGGCCTTATTATTGAAGAGCTGAGACATAGGCAGAAGATTAGGACCAGTACGGAGAAAAAAACGTAGGAAATGTATGCATTCACGACTGTAAATCGCTCTGGATAATATGTAATGTAAACTCAGCAAAAAAAGAAACGTCCCTTTTTCAGGACCCTGTCTTTCAAAGACCATTCGTAAAAATCCAAATAACTTCACAGATCTTCATTGTAAAGAGTTTAAACATTGTTTCCCATGCTTGTTCAATGAACCATAAACAATTAATGAACATGCACCTGTGGAACGGTCGGTAAGACACTAACAGCTTACAGACGGTAGACAATTAAGGTCACAGTTATGAAAACTTAGGACACTAAAGAGGCCTTTCTACTGACTCTGAAAAACAACCAAAAGAAAGATGCCCAGGGTACCTGCTCATCTGCGTGAACGTGCCTTAGGCATACTGCAAGGAGGCATGTCCGTACTGTGAGATGTCTAAGACAGCGCTACAGGGAGACAGGACGGACAGCTGATCATCCTCGCAGTGGCAGACCACGTGTAACAACACCTGCACAGGATCGGTACGTCCGAATATCACACCAGGTACAGGATGGCCGCAACAACTGCCTGAGATACACCAGGAATGCACATTACCTCCATCAGTGCTCAGACCATCCCCAATAGGCTGAGAGAGGCTGGACTGAGGGCTTGTAGGCCTGTTGTAAGGCAGGTCTTACCAGACATCACCGGAAACCACGTCGCCTATGGGCAGAAACCTGCCGTCGCTGGACCAGACAGGACTGGCAAAAAGTGCTCTTCACTGACGAGTCGCGGTTTTGTCTCACCAGGGGTGATGGTCGGATTTGCGTTTATCGTCAAAGGAATGAGCGTTATACCGTGGCCTGTACTCTGGAGCGGGATCGATTTGGAGGTGGAGGGTCCGTCATGGTCTGGGGTGGTATGTCGCAGCATCATCGGACTGAGCTTGTTGTCATTGCAGGCAATCTCAACACTGTGCATTACAGGGAAGATGTCCTCCTCCCTCATGTGGTACCCTTCCTGTAGGCTCATCCTGACATGACCCTCCAGCATGACAATGCCACCAGCCATACTGCTTGTTCTTTGTGTGATTTCCTGCAAGACATGAATGTCAGTGTTCTGCCATGGCCAGCGAAGAGTCCAGATCTCAATCCCATTGAGCACGTCTGAGACCTGTTGGATTGGAGGGTGAAGGCTGGGGCCATTCCCACCAGAAATGTCTGGGAAATTACAGGTGCCTTGGTGGAAGAGTGAGGTAACATCTCACAGCAGGAACGGGCAAATCTGGTGCAGTCCATGAGGAGGAGATGCACTGCAGTACTTAATGCAGCTGGTGGCCACACCAGATACCGACGGTTACTTTTGATTTGTTCAGGGACACATTATTCCATTTCTGTTAGTCACATGACTGTGGAACTTGTTCAGTTTATGTCTCAGTTGTTGAATCTTGTTATGTTCATACACATGTTAAGTTTGCTGAAAATAAACGCAGTTGACAGTGAGAGGACGTTTCTTTTTTTGCTGAGTTTAGATAAAGGGAGAAGTACTCTCCCATCAGTATGTGCTAAATTGATTTTTAAACTGATGGGTTTATTGGTGTTAAAATACACCAGTTATGCTATTTTGGACCACCAGGCTGCTGATGTCATGCAACCTGACGTTTTTGTATTTATACTTTTTCATAATAACAAGTTTGATGTCTGACGACAATAGGAAGTTCATGAGGTCACTGCGGAAACTGTATACAGACATGTCGATAGACGTAGTATAAACCAGGCTTTAGTCTTGAAATCTTTGTTTGTTTAATACACTACCGTACTCACTATGTTTAGCACATGGCCTCACATGTGAATCCTTAAAGAGATGGGTGGGGCTAAGGCTTAAGTGGGTATGAACAATGCTGAATGGGTGTAGACAAAGAGCTCTCCAGTAGGTGTACCAAAATATTCAAGGTCCATTTTCTCAAAAGTGGGGTTACAAGTTTATCAACTTTCAAAGCAGAATTACTTTCCCATTGTTCCTCAACTGTAGTGTACGATATACCATTTTCTAGCTCCGAGTCTCTACTTTTATCCAATTTTTAAAAACGCCATTTCAAATTTTGCTACATAAAGGCCAAATCAAGCCCATCAGTCACATATGATACATTTTTCGGGGTTCAATCCAAGAATCTAGCAGCTGTATTTAGCATTAACTGAAGTTTATTTAGTGTTTTATCTGGGTAGCTGGAGAGTAGCACATTGCAGTAGTCTAATCTAGAAGTGACCAAAGCATGGGTTATGTTTTCTGTGTCCTCTCTATCTTTCTTTATCTCTTGCAGTCTTTCTCTCTCGGTCCTCTTTGGCCTTATTATTGAATACCTGAGATGGTGAAGAAGATTTAGATAAAGGGAGAAGTACCCTCCCATCAATATGTGCTCTCTTGCTCTGCCATGACATCCCATGATCTCAACCAGATGTTGTTGTCAGACAGGGAGAGACTGGGAACCAATCATTTAGTGGCACTTTCACATCTGTTGTGTCATCCCTGCCCTTTAACAACCCTTACAGCCTACTGGGGAAAGTGAATACCTAGACAGTTGCACAACTGAATGCATTCAACCGAAATGTATCTTCCGTATTTAACCCAACCCCTCTGAATTACTACGCACTAACCTCGTGCCCAGGCTCGAATTGCTGGCGCGTAGAGCCTGGTAACAGTGTGGGACTCTTTGGGACTTATGGGGGGTCATGATGAGTGACATGATAATCAATTCCAATTCTGAGCGAATCACACGACCATGAGGCAGAAAAGTGTTTTGCTATGGTGCACCACATAAATAATTCCCCGTATCCCGAGGTAGTAGGAACATATCTCTGTTCATTTTAATAACTAGCGAGCGTAACTCTGCTAGCTGTCCTGTAACATATGATATACACTGTCTTCAAATAGAAAAAGTAAAGATACGCCATCAAAGGCAGTTGACGATGTCGTGGTTGTACAGAACACTATCCCAGTAAAAAGTACAAGCACAGTCTTTTCCGTACCAATGACAATGATGTAGAACGCTACGACTATTGCAAAGCACTGGAGGAGATTGTTGGACCCATCTCTGTGGGAGATGGCTTGCCGCTGGCAGTTTGAGAAAGTGTTGAACTCTTCATAGAATATACTGCAAAAGCAGCTGTGAATTGGAAAGAATATATATTTTGAGAAAGAAAATATCCATGTTGCACAAGCTAACCCAGTTTTCTTTGTTGCGCAAGAACACCAAAACAATACTGACCCCTGTATGCAGGACACAGGTTATAAGGGTTGCGCTAAATGGTGATGGATAGAGATCAGCCAATTAAAACCAGCTGTTTTTTTTATTTTTTTATTTTTTATTTAAAAAATAATGGCTCCTGCCATTGGCTTCCAGTCAAGTCCCGTTCTGAGTCACTTGGAAACCAGAGGATCAGCAGGGAGTGATTAACTAGGCACTAGGTCTGAAATGATTGTCTGGCCAATGAGTTACCAGGTCTTAATGAAAAATAACTAATACAAATGTACAAGCTTTTATTAAGTGTTTCCTCCCCTCACCCCTCCATCTTTCTCTCTTTAGGTTCAGGAGCAGGTGTCCATCTCTCTGTCTGTGGCACAGGCCCTAGCTGACGATGTGGACTGTCATGTCTTCCCGTTCAGGGACTTTGGGAAGGGACGCATCAAAAAGCTGAAGATCAGCCCAGATGCCTTCATTCAATTGGCTCTGCAGCTAGCTTACTACAGGGTGAGTTAAAGGGGATGTCCTTCAACCAGTTGGCTCTGCAGCTAGCTTCAGGGCCGTGCACAGATCATTGGGGGTGCTGGTGCTCTTGGGGGCGGCGGAGGGGGTATTTGCTGGGATTCAAGCAGCTTATGAAATTAGCTAGTTTGATGTGCAATTCGTTACATTTAAAAAAAAAATAAAAAAAATGTAAATGAGTCTCCAAAAAAAATGTAAAAAGTATTTAATAAAATAAAAAATTCTACCAGGCAACGAGGGCACTGGTTGAGCTCGATCTGTGCACGTGCCTGGCTAGCTTACTACAGGGTGAGTTAAAGGGGATGTCCCTTCATTCAGCTGGCTCTGCAGCTAGCTTACTACAGGGTGAGTTAATTAATGGGGATGTCCTTCATTCAGCTGGCTCTGCAGCTAGCTTACTACAGGGTAAGCAGGACATTCCTATAACATACAGTGCGTTCGGAAAGTATTCAGACCCCTTGAAGGCACACACCTGTCTAGATCAGGTCCCACAGTTGACAGTGCATATCAGAGCAAAAACCCAGTCATGACAGCGAATGAATTGTCCATAGAGCTCCAAGATCTGGGGAAGAGTACCAAAAAATGTCTGCAGCATTGAAGGTCCCCAAGAAAACAGTGTTTCTCCATCAGTCTTAAATGGAAGAAATGTAGAACTACCAAGACTTTTCCTAGAGCTGGCCGCCCAGCCAAACTGAGCAATTGGGGGAGAAGGGCCTTGGTCAGGGAAGTGACCAAGAACCCGATGGTTACTCTGACAGAGCTCTAGTGTTCCTCAGTGAAGATGGGAGTGTTTTCCAGAAGGACAACCATCTCGACAGCACTCCACCAATCAGGCATTTAAGGTAGAGTGACCAGACGGAAGCCACTCTTCAGTAAAAGGCACATGACAGCCCGCTTGGAGTTTGCCAAAAGGCACCTAAAGACTCTCAGACCATGAGAAACAAGATTCTCCGGTCTGATGGACCAGGATTGAACTCTTTGGCCTGAAGGCCAAAAGAGTCTGGAGGAAACCTGGCACCATCCCTATGGTGAAGCATGGTGGTGGTGGTGGCAGCATCATGCTGTGTGGATGTTTTTCAGGGGCAGGGACTGGGAGACTAGTCAGAATCGAGGCAAAGATGAACAGAGCAAAGTACAGAGAGTTCCTTGCTCCGGACCTCAGACTGGGCGAAGGTTCACCTTCCAACAGAACAACGACCCTAAGCACAGCGCCAAGATAATGCAGGAGTGGCTTTGGGGCAAGTCTTTGAATGTCCTTGAATGGCCCAGCCAGAGCCCGGACTTGAACCCAATCTAACATCTCTGGAGAGACCTGAAAATAGCCATGCATCAATGCTCCCCATCAAACTTGACAGAGCTTGAGAGGATCTGCAGATAAGACTGGTAGAAACTTCCCAAATATAGGTGTGCCAAGCTTGTAGCGTCATACCCAAGAAGACGCAAGGTTGTAATCGCTGCCAAAGGTGTAAAGGGTCTGAACACTTATGTAAATGTGATATTTCTGTGGAAAAGGTCAGGGGGTCTGAATATTTTCCGAAGGCACTATATATACAACATTGAGAAGAACCTCTATGCCTATTTATTGATTCCAAGTGTTCTTAAGTTATTTAGAAGTCTGTCATCCATTGCGGCCCATTGCCTAAATCACTGAATTAATCAAAGCTAAAACAAGAAATATGTCTTAGTTGTACCATTTTACATCTAACTAAGGTGTTTTGTCTACCGATGAGCAGTGTTTATGAAGTTTGACAATGTCATGAAAGCTAGCATGATTTGTCCAACAATAGCTAAGCTAGCTAGCTAGCTGAGCCAGCCGTCATACTTCATATGAAACAAAAGGGATGCAGCTAACCCAGTGCGTCACACACAATGTTGAATTCTTCCAATAAAAGCTAGCTAGCTTCTGTTGCTAAATTAGTATCTAGCTGACATTATTATTCGTTTTCACGAAGCAGCTGCCTGTTGCTGCAACTCACGCGAGTTTGTTTATGTCAGAAAAAGGTAGCGTTAGCTAGCTAAGTAGTAGCTAGTAGCTATGTCAGTAATGCCACATTAATGTTAGCTAGCTACATCTATAGTATGATGGAGGATTTTGTTTGCTGAGTTTAGGTGCTGTGAAAAGCTCGCTAGGAGCGAGATATGGATCACAACAGAGTATTTCAATCTTGTCAAGATATCTTGGTTTTCCAGGTGTTAGACGTGCGATCTTGGCGTTAGTTGCCGTCTTTGACCAAACTAGTTGCGCCAGAATGGGCGGTCCTAAAGATGGCGGACACTACAAAATGGAACTCAAAGTGAAGTCACTGGTCCCTAATTGATATGATGTAATCTAATACAGCTTTGGAAATCTCCTGGTAAAGGTGCTACTCTTTGAAAGACACATTCAGAAGGCAGATGTGGGTACTAACCCAAGTTTTCCTCCATAAAGTTTTCCTCCACATATACTGTAACTCAAGCGCATTGAAAAAGACCTGTAGCTGATTTTATTTGGCCACTTTACATTCTTATTTGAATTTAATCTCTGAATTCCATGCATGCTTTAGTCTTGGGTAAGTACTATAGCTAAATATACCTTGTGAATCCTTCTCTGCCAGCTCCCTACTAATACCTCTTGACATGGTATCTTCCCCAGTTCTATCTCCTCTCACTAGTCAAACAAGATGTCAAACTGTTAGGAATTTTTGGAAAGGCCAGGGACTCGTTGAGTCATGCCACTGGCGTCAGTTACCTCTAGCAAAGGTCTCTTTCATTCCTTCTGACAAGGAAACGATCATTCCTCTCCTACTCGTACACAGGTGTTTGTTTAAGAGGTTGCTGACATTACTAGACTACTACAACTGAATAAAATGTGTCATAATACAATAACATTATTTTACAATACAACTTGTATTTTACAATACAACTAACAACAATACAATCTTGCAACTAGGAATTGAATTAGAGTAGGCTACCATGGAAATGGTCTATTTCTGTATAATACAATTGTGCAGTATGCTGAGCTGTACAAGGTTTGAAAAAAACCAAATAACATAACATTATTATCATCCATGAACATTGAGAAGAATTACTGATCATTTCAGATAATTATACTAATAATGTTCCCTTGATCTTTTTTGTCTCCCAGGATCGTAAGACGTTTTGCCTCACCTACGAGGCCTCCATGACACGGCTGTTCCGAGAGGGGAGGACTGAGACTGTACGATCCTGCTCCAATGAGGGCTGTGCCTTTGTCAAAGCTGTGGAGAGCGGAGAGGTAGGCTTACTGATTGGGGATGTTTTAATGGTGCTCATAAGTTCTTCTAGAACCTTCCCAGTGGCTCAGTGAAAATAGATTTCACAGGTTTTACTGTGTTATTGATGCAGAGTCACATTCACTTCGGAATGAATGTGTTCACACACTTGCTAGTGAAACAGATTTCACTCCAGTATAAATAAGGTAATTTAGGAAGAAACTTTTATTGACAATTACATGAAGTTGATGCAAAGAGTCAATATTTGCAGTGTTGACCCTTCTTTTTCAAGACCTCTGCAATCCGCCCTGGCGTGCTGTCAATTAACTTCTGGGTCACATCCTGACTGATGACAGCCCATTCTTGCATAATCAATGCTTGGAGTTTATCAGAATTTTTTGTTTGTCTTGAGGATTTACCACACGTTTTCAATGGGATTAAGGTCAGGGGGGTTTCATGACCATGGACCCAAAATATTGATGTTTTTGTTCCCCGAGCCACCTAGTTATCACTTTTGCCTTATGGCAAGGTGCTCCATCATGCTGGAAAGGCATTGTTTGTCACCAAACTGTTCCTGGATGATTGGGAGAAGTTGCTCACGGAGGATGTGTTGGTACCATTCTTTATTCATGGCTGTGTTCTTAGGCAAGCCAAGGGAGTGGGCTGAGAAGCAACCCCACACATGCAGGATGCTTTAATGTTGGCATGACACAGGACAGATGGTAGCGCTCACCTTGTCTTCTCCGGACAAGCTTTTTTCCGGATGCCCCAAACAATCGGAAAGGGGATTCATCAGAGAAAGTGACTTTATCCCAGTCCGCAGCAGTCCAATCCCTGTACCTATTGCAGAATATCAGTCTGCCCCTGATGTTTTTTCCTGGAGAGAAGTGGCTTCTTTGCTGCCCTTTTTATGAATGAGTAGGTGTGTTCAAATTTTTGACTGGTCCTGTACATTTCATTAATAGGATTCTAATAAGTTAAAATATCACATTTGGGATCAAGCTAATGATTATTTCCAGTTACCTCAGCATGTATTTAGTCCTATTAGCTCATTTTAGAAGTGCTGTTCTCGGGGGGATCACGTGACCCTTGAACGAGATGGCCGCATGATCTAAGAGCTCCGCACAAGTAGTTTCCAATTCCTAATCTTACCTCCACTCCAAGTTCAAACTCATTTAGCTTTAGTAAGAAAATGTCATGGCGGCTACAAAAGGCGACACTACAGGTGACATTTTTACCCGGACTCGAGTATTAGCGACGGAAAAAGCCTCCAAGAAGAAGCTAGCTTCAGAAAAAACTAGAGCCATGAGCAAGAGAACCCGCTCCCCCCCGAGGCACAACGAATGCCAACCTCGCACTCCGTCGAAGACATCCTTTCTGAGTTGAGATCCCAACGTACAGAACTAAACACTAAATTAGATGCCATTAACTCTCAGCTCAGTGCGATAGGGGGCAAGGTGGCAATCCTGGAAAACGCTTTGCCTGACATCAACAACAAGATAACCATAAACGCAGGGCGCCTGGACGAGGCAGAGGGGCAAATCCTATCCATGGAAAACTTATTGACAGATGCCATGGAAACAATAGCATATGCTAAAAAGAAAATCGAGCATCTGGAAGAGAAAACAGAGGACCTGGAACCAGGGGGCGAAGGAATAATTGTGTTCTATTCAATCTGGGTGAAAAAGAAGAGGGAAACATGCCACTGATCCGCTACCTGCAAGACGAACTTCCCGAGTGGCTCCACATGTCCACCGACAGGCCCATAGAACTCAAGAGAGCTCAGCGAGCACTGAGGCCCCCACCAGCAGCCAGACAACCACCGCGCCCAATCACCATACGTTTCCTGAAATTCAAAAAGACAATCCTGGCCAATGAGAAACAGACCAATGACTTAATGCCATTACTAAAGGAGGTAAGACGACATATAGCCGATATCCAGAGACCCACCCCCTAAATGTCATTATAGCCATCCAATTTATATTTATTTTCCTTTAACTGAGAGGGATGGGCTGTATAGCCTAACCTAGGCCTACTAATGTTTCAGCCTACTTTTATTTCCCTGTTTTTTTTGTTGCTATTATTACTTGGGGTTCCCTATGTCCCTTGGGGGAGGTATATGTAGGCTGGGCTATTGATTTTATTTTTCTCCCCTCTTTTACTGTGGTCTGGACGAGGGCAACTGTGTCATTTACTCAATGCGGGGTGGAGAGGATGAGGCATTTCTTTGGTGGGGAGAGGGAGACGTTGTGCATTGCTAACTGTTCCCATTTTTTGTTTTATTCTGAACATACAATTGAGACTGAGCGGGGGGGGGGGGGGGTAATAGATCCAAGTCACTATATGGTCAACCAATTACTATATTAAACATATACGCCCCTAACACAGATACTCCTGCCTTCATGTCAAAAATTATAACCCTGTTCAATGAGCATTGTGTCTCCTTTGGCGTGGTGGCCGGAGATTTTAATTGTAACCCCCTTAACCCAACCCTAGACAAATCATCTCAAGTCCCCACCACAAATCCTAGATCTGCAAAGATGTTGAACTCTCTTACTAAAGAGATGGGACTGATAGATATCTGGAGAGAGACTAATAGCTCATCTATGGACTATACATACTACTCTAATGTCCATAACACCTACTCCCGTATAGATTACATTTTTATCCCAAAGAGTTTCATAAATTCAGCCACTTGTACAATCGGACCCATAGCACTTTCAGATCACGCCTTTGTCCACCTCCGCTTTGACCTCTGCAAAAACATCCCGAGGTCGAAGAGCTGGAAATTCAACACCTCCATGCTATCAAATGATGTGTTCCATACATTGGTAACTACATGGATAGACAACTACACACAAGACAATAAAGATTCTCCTGTTTCTCCGGCCACAATGTGGGACGCTGCTAAAGCCACACTAAGAGGTCATCTAATTGCATATGCTTCCTCTAAGAAAAAAGCAATGGAAGCACACAGGCTAGATCTTGAGAGGGAGCTGGAATGCTGTGAAAAAATACATAAACAATCCTCAGACAGCACCTCCTGGAGTCATCTTAAAGCAGCCAAAGCCAAACTGAATTTGGACTACACTCGGGAGATAAAAAAAAAATGTTTTCTTTACTAAACAGAAATACCATGAGTATAGCAATGGACCCAGTAGATTGCTTGCTTACCAATTAAAAAAGGATCAGTCAGAGCGTACAATCATGGCTATCCGAACAGCAGAGGACGAGGTCACATATGACCCAAAAAATATCAATTTAACTTTTCATGATTTTTACTGCAAACTATATACCTCTGAGAGAAAACACACGGAGGCAGAACTCCACTCTTTCCTAGAGGGAATCTCGCTACCTAAACTATCAGAGACCGACCAAGAAGATCTCAACTCCCCCTTCACTCCTGAGGAGATTCTGGAGGCAATTACCTCCATGCCACCTAATAAGTCCCAAGGCCTAGATGGATTCCCCAGAGAGTTCTACAAAGCTTTTTGACCCCAGCTCAGCCCTATCTTCATGCCAATGCTGGAGGATTTTTGCAAAAACGAGTTCTCCCAGACTCAATGCACACAGCCCGCATTACAGTGTTGCTAAAAAAAGACAAGGACCCCCTATCCTGCTCGTCCTTCCGGCCCATAAGCTTGTTGGATTTCGACTATAAAATAATGACCAAATTGCTCGCCAAAAGACTAAACACTCTTCTTCCCAAAATAATAAAAGCGGACCAAACTGGATTTATTAGAGACAGATACTCTTCTGATAACATTCGCCTTTTTGATATTATTGATCAAGTAAACGCACAGAAGACCCCTGTCCTGCTGGCTTCACTGGATGCTGAGAAGGCGTTTGACAGGATGGAGTGGAGCTTTCTGTTTTCAGTCTTAGAAAAGTTCAATATGGGCCCAAATTTTATGAAATGGATCAAATCACTATACTCTCATCCAAATGCCATGGTGACTACTAATGGACTGAACTCTGACAGATTCCCTATGGAACGGGGCACAAGACATGGGTGCCCGCTGTCCACGCTGCTCTACTTGTTGGGGGCGGAGCCTCTGGCAGAGCTGATAAGGAGAAATCCAAGTATTATGGGTGTTTCTGCAGGCGGCCTGCAGCACAAGATTTCGCTTTACGCGGATGATGTCTTACTCTACATATCCAACCCTGAGAAATCCCTCCCTCTCATTTTAGACACAATTGCTCAGTATGGCAAGTTTTCAGGTTATAAGATCAATTTTAACAAATCCACTGTCTGCCCTCTCAATATTACACTCACCAGCTCTATGAAGTCACTTTGTCCTTTCCAATGGAAAACACAGGGGTTTCAATACCTCGGGATCTTCATAACACCAGATCTGAATAGCCTTTTTAAGGAAAATTATCTTCCACTCCTGGATCGAATCAAGAACGATCTCCAAACCTGGATCTCCCCCCCAATTAGCTTAGTAGGAAGAATTAATGTAATCCGTATGAACGTCCTCCCTAGACTGAACTATTTATTTCAGATGCTCCCATGCTATCTCCCAGTTTCCTTCTTCAAAACAACTAACCAAAGCATCACCAAATTTATATGGGGCAATAAAAAACCTAAGATCAAGTTTTCCACTCTATCGAAACCTGAATCTAATAGTGGTCTTGCCCTTCCCTCCCTTCAATTGTACTACTGGTCTGCCCAAATCTGCAACATGCTAACATGGATCACAAACAGACAAGAGTCAACATGGATTCAGATAGAAGCCCAATCCTGTGGTTCATTGCCCTTAAGCTCAATTATATTCATTAATAACTTTAGTGAAGTGGGCAACATAGCCAAAACTTTGTGATTTACAGCACCCTACTAGCGTGGAGGGACTGTAAGAAATACCTGGGCATTTCCTCCCAAATATGTTCTCACTCGCCTATAGTAGGCAACCCAGACTTGCCAAAATGCCAACTTTAATCTTTGGCATACTCTAGGAATCAGGACCTTTTCAGACCTATTTCATCAGAAAACCACCACACTAAAATCCTTTCAAGAGCTCTGCAGTGAATTCGATGTGCCATTCGATTTTTTAAAATAAATATCTTCAAATTAGACATGTAATTTCCTCATTTACCTCCAAGAGGAGGTTTAGAACTCAGTTGAATGAAGTTGAAACCCTTCTTGTCACAGCACAATCCATTAAAGGCAAAATATCTTACATCTATAGACTCCTTTCTGAGAAAGGAAGCTCCTCCTTTACTCCTTTGAAAATAATCTGGGAAAAGGACCTTGGTCTGACTATCAGTGATGAGTTATGGGCGGAGGTTTGCGACAGGGTATACTGCTCCTCTACCAGTGTAAAAATGAAAGAATCTAATTACAAATTTTAGTACAAATTTTATTATACTCCTTTGAGACTCCATAGAATGAAAACAGATATGTTTCCTAACTGTAAAAGATGTACCTCTGAAAGTGGAACCTATATGCATGTATTTTGGAGCTGTAGGGAGATTGCCAGATTCTGGCAATCTGTACATACTGCTGCACAGAAAATACTAGAGGTACAGTTTGATATGACCCCATGTATCTATCTTCTTAATGCCCAGCAGGACTTTGTTCTTGATCCTGACAGAGAAAATTTGCTTATGACTATTACATACTTTGCTAAGAAATGTATTCTTCTATTGTGGGCCTCTAATACCCCTCCTACAGTGCCTTGCGAAAGTATTCGGCCCCCTTGAACTTTGCGACCTTTTGCCACATTTCAGGCTTCAAACATAAAGATATAAAACTGTATTTTTTTGTGAAGAATCAACAACAAGTGGGACACAATCATGAAGTGGAACGACATTTTTTGGATATTTCAAACTTTTTTAACAAATCAAAAACTGAAAAATTGGGCGTGCAAAATTATTCAGCCCCCTTAAGTTAATACTTTGTAGCGCCACCTTTTGCTGCGATTACAGCTGTAAGTCGCTTGGGGTATGTCTCTATCAGTTTTGCACATCGAGAGACTGACATTTTTTCCCATTCCTCCTTGCAAAACAGCTCGAGCTCAGTGAGGTTGGATGGAGAGCATTTGTGAACAGCAGTTTTCAGTTCTTTCCACAGATTCTCTATTGGATTCAGGTCTGGACTTTGACTTGGCCATTCTAACACCTGGATATGTTTATTTTTAAACCATTCCATTGTAGATTTTGCTTTATGTTTTGGATCATTGTCTTGTTGGAAGACAAATCTCCGTCCCAGTCTCAGGTCTTTTGCAGACTCCATCAGGTTTTCTTCCAGAATGGTCCTGTATTTGGCTCCATCCATCTTCCCATCAATTTTAACCATCTTCCCTGTCCCTGCTGAAGAAAAGCAGGCCCAAACCATGATGCTGCCACCACCATGTTTGACAGTGGGGATGGTGTGTTCAGGGTGATGAGCTGTGTTGCTTTTACGCCAAACATAACGTTTTGCATTGTTGCCAAAAAGTTCAATTTTGGTTTCATCTGACCAGAGCACCTTCTTCCACATGTTTGGTGTGTCTCCCAGGTGGCTTGTGGCAAACTTTAAACAACACTTTTTATGGATATCTTTAAGAAATGGCTTTCTTCTTGCCACTCTTCCATAAAGGCCAGATTTGTGCAATATACGACTGATTGTTGTCCTATGGACAGAGTCTCCCACCTCAGCTGTAGATCTCTGCAGTTCATCCAGAGTGATCATGGGCCTCTTGGCTGCATCTCTGATCAGTCTTCTCCTTGTATGAGCTGAAAGTTTAGAGGGACGGCCAGGTCTTGGTAGATTTGCAGTGGTCTGATACTCCTTCCATTTCAATATTATCGCTTGCACAGTGCTCCTTGGGATGTTTAAAGCTTGGGAAATCTTTTTGTATCCAAATATGGCTTTAAACTTCTTCACAACAGTATCTCGGACCTGCCTGGTGTGTTCCTTGTTCTTCATGATGCTCTCTGCCCCTTTAACGGACCTCTGAGACTATCACAGTGCAGGTGCATTTATACGGAGACTTGATTACACACAGGTGGATTGTATTTATCATCATTAGTCATTTAGGTCAATATTGGATCATTCAGAGATCCTCACTGAACTTCTGGAGAGAGTTTGCTGCACTGAAAGTAAAGGGGCTGAATAATTTTGCACGCCCAATTTTTCAGTTTTTGATTTGTTAAAAAAGTTAGAAATATCCAATAAATGTCGTTTCACTTCATGATTGTGTCCCACTTGTTGTTGATTCTTCACTAAAAAATATAGTTTTATATCTTTATGTTTGAAGCCTGAAATGTGGCAAAAGGTCGCAAAGTTCAAGGGGGCCGAATACTTTCGCAAGGCACTGTACATTTAAAATGTGGATTGACCAGATTGTTGACTTTCTTCGTCTTGAAAAGCTCACTTATGACCTCCACAAGAGACAGCCCAAGTTTGATAGACTCTGGTCTCCACTATTCAACTATATTTCAAACTGGACAGAGTGTCTAGGGAAATGCGCAGATACATGTTGTGTAAGGTACTGTAAAACCTAAAAACGAATTATTGGCCCGTCGTCTCAGCGAATGCTTAAAATAGCTGATAAAAACCTTGATAGTGCTGCTGCAAGTGTTATATGTTTATTTATTTATTTATTTTATTTTTTAAAAGTTTTTGAGTACGTGTGCGTGTGTGTGTGTGTATGTATGTATGTATGTATGTATGTATGTATGTATGTATGTATGTATGTATGTATATGCATATGCACCAAGGAAAATAAATAGATTAAGAAAAATACATGTTTTTATTTGACTTTATCATTCATTTTAATTGTATTTCTATTTTTTTTCTTTTTCAAATGTATTATTATTTTTTTACTTTTTATTTTATTTTTTTAAGCCTGTCACATCTGTGAATGTGGAATGTGTTTTTAAAGCCTGTCACATCTGTGAATGTGGAATGTGTTTTTAAAGCCTGTCACATCTGTGAATGTGGAATGTGTTTTTAAAGCCTGTCACATCTGTGAATGTGGAATGTGTTTTTAAAGCCTGTCACATCTGTGAATGTGGAATGTGTTTTTAAAGCCTGTCACATCTGTGAATGTGGAATGTGTTTTTAAAGCCTGTCACATCTGTGAATATGGAATGTGTTTTTTAAGCCTGTCACATCTGTGAATGTGGAATGTGTTTTTAAAGCCTGTCACATCTGTGAATGTGGAATGTGTTTTTAAAGCCTGTCACATCTGTGAATGTGGAATGTGTTTTTAAAGCCTATCACATCTGTGAATGTGGAATGTGTTTTTTAAGCCTGTCACATCTGTGAATGTGGAATGTGTTTTAAAGCCTGTCACATCTGTGAATGTGGAATGTGTTTTAAAGCCTGTCACACCTGTGAATGTGGAATGTGTTTTGTTGGTTGATTGAAAAATAAGAACTTAATAAAACTTTAAATTGAAAAGAAAGAAGTGCTGTTTTCTACCTTGACACTTGTCTCATGGAACGATCAAGTTTTCACCAAATGTTTGAGTCATAATCTCAATATCTGGCTCCAGGATTATGACAGATTTGCTCATACCTGATGGATAACTGCACTTAACTCCATTATCTGCACCTCACAGAGTTAAACTACTACATTCTCAACTAAATAAATCAAATACTCCAAAAGTAATTAGCATATCCCCATTAAAATAATGAGGATTAACTCTATAATAATCTCCTACTCTAGCGGAACCAGTTTCACGCCATAAATATGTACATTAACCTCTTATGGGGGTTTCACTCTCATATTACAGTTGTTTTTTTAGTAACCTCTTTCGCCCCACTACTACCATCAACTGTAAACACAATTCATCATATCTCACTTCTAACAGACAGGTTATCTTATTACAGGGGCCGGAGCACTGCAGGCGGCTTTTCCGATTGGCTGCTGAGAAGCACCAGAACCTCTACCGATTGGCCATGACAGGGTCCGGCATTGACAGGCACCTCTTCTGCCTGTACGTGGTGTCTAAATACCTGGGGGTGGAGTCACCGTTCCTAACAGAGGTAGGTGCTAACCTGCTAGCAAGAACAGTATCCCATTTTCTGTAAACAAATCGGCACACACTGATGCAATTCGTTAACTTCAGTAGCAGTGCGTGGCTACATTTACTGTTGAAGTAAAATACCCTTTATTATGAAGCCCTAATTGGCATTTTAATAATTTCCACCCATGGGGAAATGTTTTGAGCAGGGTCCCCAAAGAATTGGCCTATGATAAACCCATTTCATGCGATTTATACATCATTTACATGGCATAAGACATTATTAGCAGAATCGTTTTTTAATACTACACAAATGACCAAACTGAGTGGCTACTCTGACACTGACAAACAGAGATCAATAAAAACGACCTGGTCTTGAATGCAAACAATAGCCCAGGCCAGGCCAATGAAGAGGCGCACAGAGAGTACAATATTAGGATACAGCCTTATTCTAAAGTGGATGAAATTGTTTGTTTTTTTCCCTCATCAATCTATATACAATGCACCTTAACGACAAAGCAAAAACAGTTTTTAGATTTTTTTTGCAAATGTATTAAAAGTACAAAACTTATCACATTTATATAAGTATTCAGGCCCTTTACTCAGTACTTTGTTGAAGCACCATTGGCAGCGATTACAGCCTCAAGTCTTCTTGGGTATGACGCTACAAGCTTGGAAAACCTGTATTTGGGGAATCTCTCCCATTCCTCTCTGCAGGTCCTTTCAAACTCTGTCAGGTTGGATGGGGAGCGTTGCTACACAGCTATTTTCAGGTCTCCCCAGAGATGTTTGATTGGGTTCAAGTCCAGGTTCTGTCTGGGCCACTCAAGGACATTGAGACTTGTCCCAAAGCCACTCCTGCGTTGTCTTGGCTGTGTGCTTAGGGTCGTTGTTCTGTTGGAAGGTGAACCTTCGCCCCAGTCTGAGGTCCTGAGCGCTCTGGAGCAGGTTTTCATCAAGGATCTCTCTGTACTTTGCTCTGTTCATTTTTCCTTCAAACCTGACTAGTCTCTCAGTCCCTGCTGCTGAAAAACATCCATACAGCATGATGCTGCCAGCACCATGTTTCACTGTAAGGATGGTGTCAGGTTTCCTCCAGACGTGACGCTTGGCATTCAGGCGAAATAGTTCAATCTTTCTCATGGTCTAAGAGTCCTTTAGGTGCATTTTTTTCAAACTCCAAGTGGGCTGTCGTGCCTTTTACTGAAGAATGGCTTCCGTCTGGCCACTCTACCATAAAGGCCTGATTGGTGGAGTGCTGCAGAGATGGTTGTCCTTCTGGAAGGTTCTCCCCCCATCGCTCTGTCAGAGTGACCGTTGTGTTCTTGGTCACCTCACTGACCAAGGCCCTTCTCCCCCGATTGCTCAGTTTGGCTGGGCAGACAGCTCTAAGAAGAGTCTTGGTGGTTCTAAACTTCTTCCATTTAAGAATGATGGAGGCCACTGTGTTGTTGGGGACCTTCAATGTTGCAGAAATGTTTTGGTACCCTTCCCCAGATCTGTGCCTCGACACAATCCTGTCTCAGAACTCGATGGACAATTCCTTCGACCTCATAGCTTGGTTTTTTCTCTGACATGCACTGTCAACTGTGGGACCTTATATAGACAGGTGTGTGCTTTTCCAAATCATGTCCAATCAATTGAATTTACAACAAGTGAACTCCAATCGAGTTCTGGAAACGTCTCAAGGATGATCAATGGAAACAGGATGCACCTGAGCTCAATTTTGAGTCTCATAGCAAACGGTCTGAATACTTATGTAAATTTCTAATATTTTATTTGTAATGCATTTGCTAAAATTTCTAAACCTGATTTTTGCTTTGTCATTATGGGGTATTGTGTGTGATTGATGAGGAAAACAATAAATTTAATCAATTTTAGAACAAGACTGTAACATAATATAACCTGGAAAAAGTGAAGCGGCCTGAGTACTTTCCGATTCCACTAGGCTCCAGTAGGGTCCTAAGGAAACTTTCCAGTAGCACTGACTTACCCAATGATGAAGATGAAGGCTACTCACCGGTGATGGCTCTGTACTCGACGTGGCATTAGTCTATCTCAAGATATGCTACTTTGAAAAACAGTGCTGCTATTTGCTCAAAACTGGAAGTTGTTGAGAAAAATAAAAATAATTATATTGGTTCCACAGACAAATTATGTTTCTCTTTTCAGCAGTAGGCATTTACTTTCCAAAATGTGTTTTTTCCACATTGTAATTGGAAGTTTGAGAAAGGTAAACTTGACAGCTCCAAACAACCATAGAAATATAATCCATAGATGGCAGTTCCCATTCAATGCAGGACTGGCTAGTGTATTGCTAGTGTACCCTTGAGCTTAACAGTCAAATTGCCAAGTAAAGAGGTTCCTTAACTTCAGCCCCTGTAAGCCCCTGCCTTAATCAGGCCCTGGTGTTTGTGTGTCAGGCTCTGTTAATATCCTGTAGCGTCTGAAATAAGATAGTGGGTTCAATTCCCGGACCACCCATTCTTAAAAAATAAAATAAAATGTATACACGCATGACTAAGTCGCTTTGGTTAAAAGCGTCTGCTAGGGCGCCGACAACACCTAGATCCTTCTGTGTGTCTGTCCATCTAGGTGCTGTCAGAGCCCTGGCGCCTCTCCACCAGTCAGACTCCGGTTCAGCAGTTGGAGCTGTTTGACATGAAGAACCACCCAGACTTTATATCTCTGGGGGGAGGCTTTGGCCCTGTGAGTAAACACACACCACGACGCACACACACACACACACACACACACACACACACACACACACACACCTCTACCCAGACTTCAACTACCTGGGGAAGCTTTGGCCCTGTGAGTACACACACCCCTACGCAGACACACACACCCTTTTGCTACTTTTCCCACTTCCTCTTACCTCTGTTCCAGGTGGCAGACGATGGCTACGGAGTGTCGTACATTATCGTAGGAGAGGACATGATCAACTACCATGTTTCCTGCAAGCACTCCTTCTCTGAGACGGTTAGTGTGTGTTATACACTCACATGTATTGGTGACAGATGTTAACGTGCATATAGCAAATGGAAACGTTGACAGGCGGTACATTTTTGTCTCTCTTTTAAACCGACACAAATCATGCATGGCCAGCTGAACATTATGAATGTGCCCTTTTAAAGACCCCCACCCCCCTCTCATCTCCCTTTCTCTGTCTACTGTATCTATCCTTCCCTCCCTTCTATGTGTACAAGTCTTTAACCCCCACTCCCAATAAGTAAAGCCACATTGAAATATGTCTCTCTCTCTCTCTCTCCCTCTCTCTTTCCATATTTTTTCCATCATATTTCTCCCCAGAAATAAACCAAGTCAAATCATTGCATCTCCTATTTCTCTCTCTCAGGACTCACACCGGTTCGGGGCCCAGATCAGTCGGGCTCTATTGGACCTCCTCTCTGTGCTTACCCCAGCTAAGACGGAGAACTCACAGGCCCAGGATAAGAAACAGCAGTGAACACTTACAGGGAAAGAAGGGACTATGGGGTGGGATGGGGGTAGGGGTTTGCTTTGTTTTTTGATAGTGGGATAATATTATATTGAGCGTGGTTGTGTATAAAGAAAGCCCTAAGAGATTCGGTGTGATGGAGGGGTGGATGGAGGGAGAGAGAGTTGAAGAGATGGAGAAGTGCAATAGGAAGCAAGGGAACTAACAAGGATGAGGCAGAGAGCTAGGGAAGAAGGGATGGGGAAGTGAGAGAAAAATCTCCACAAAAAGAGAAGGGAATTAGTGGAGGTTATCCCCACATAGGTCAGAGGTAGGCAATAACTTTTTTTAATTGTTTTTCTTTCTTGGTGAACCCACCATTATGGCTTTCTTTTCTATTTTATCATCTTGATTGTGAACTACTGTTGGAAAGAGTTGTAATGTTTGATTGAAAAGTCCATTAAAGACTTCCCTAGTTAAAAATACATCTATAGCAGAAGCAGTGGAAGTTTAAAGAAGCGGGGCTGACTTGTAATTTTGGTTTAACTCTGTTCTCACGTGAATGTAGATCACTAACGGAATGGGTCGGCTGCAGTGAACATCAATCATTAGGATAAGATATCAGGGGCAGGGTTGGGGTCTATTCCATTTCAATCGATTCAGGAAGTAAATTCAAATTCAGTGATTTAAAAACAATTGAATTAGATTTTTCAATGATTTCTCTTTACATAAGAGAAGGAGAAACAGTTATTTAATCAAATGTTCTGTTTTTCTATTTTAATAAAAAATCACTTTTGAATTTACTTTATTGAAATGTAATTGATCCAAATCCTGTCCAGGATATCTTCTTAATTTTTTGGCTAGGGATCATCTCCAGGGCTCGTATTCATAAAGCATCTCAGATTAGGAGTGTTGATGTCGGGACAGTTTTGCCGTTTTAGATCCTAATTAATAAGAGTATATGGACAGGGATGGATCCTAGATCAGCACAGCTACTCTGAGTTGCTTTTTGATTACGGGCGAGATAAATTTTTGTTTTTAAACACCCTCACCAGTAGAAATCCAGTTTTTTTAGTTGAAAGACAATGGCCAGAGCCTACCTTTTGTTCCAGGGCTGGGTTTTATGTCAATGTTACCAGCATGGCATTGTTAATTAATCAGAAACCGCTGCAAAGTTATTCTTCTTCGCGATTGGATCACTTGTAAACGTTTACTTATTTTTTTGATAGTCTGTATTAAAAGTATATATATATATATATATATATATATATATATATATATATATATATTTATAAAATGGTCAAATATATATATATATATTTGACCACTTTATAAATGGTATAAATGCGTGATATGATGGCGTTTTGCAAACCCGCTTCCCCCCCGTTTCTGAATGGTTTTGAGAACTAAAGTTTTTGCTTCACTACAGGCTCCACTGTTTTGATTGGTGGAAGGTTAGCTAGAAACCACAAGTGTCTATTCAGATAATGACAAGGCACCAGCGAAAGAAAATGTAAAGGAATTTATAGTTAATGTAAGTAAAGTCATTGTAGCCTATCATTTCAATTCCCCTGTGAGAACCATAAAATGACTTGGCTTTGCTGTACCCCAGCCAAAACCTGCCAGCAGCCTGCCTACTGTACCAAAGGTTGCACGACAATGTCGAAAACGCATATCAGCAGTCGTTATAAATATTACAGGAGCTTCATATTATTGTCTGTAATTATTTTTATGGTGGAGTCGAGGCCATAATTTGTGGAAGGTGCCAAAACTTTGGAGATAACGATAGATGGCGGTGTCAAAGATAGGCCAGTGTTTTCCATCTGTGGCTGAGTTTTCCCTGAATCAATGCTTATGACAAATCCAGCTCCAGAACCAGCCATAGATCTACAGTAGCTGGCTACTGGTGTAGTTAAACATTTAAAAAAACGCAACGAGTAACATTAACTAGCAAGATAAGGTTAGCAAGATGACTAGCTAGATAATGTTAGCAAGACAGACTGCTGTCAGTGCCCTATTTGTTGATGATTACGTCAAAATAGTGGCGGCAACTTCCTCTGGGGGGATCCTTTAAGTTCCCCAGAATGGGATCATCTATAGCAGAGAGGAAGAGGCGAAGCACAACGTTTCACTGACGCCAAAATCTTTCCAAAACAAGCCACGGCATTTCTATGGGCTTATTTTGGCCCTACGCTTGTCGCCTGCCTTCCCGCCTTTGGGACCACAACTCCAATTGTTTTGGGGGGGACATGAGTATCTCATCATTATCTATACATCTCTGTCTGTAGGTGCCCACTCCAGCCGACCCAGCAGCACTAGTTTAATGTATATGTCAGTGTTTCTCAATCCTGGTTCCGGGGACCCAAAACGGGTGCAGCAAAAAGTGTTCTTGCCCTGGCACTAACACACCTGATTCAACCTTGAGTCAAGTGTGTCAGTGCTAGGGCAAAGATACTAAACGTTTCCCCAATCCCCAGGACTAGGATTGGGAAACTATGTGTTGCTCAGAACCTAGGTGGATGGAACCTAATCCATGTTTACCTGTTTTGTTTGTTGTATGTGTAGTAAGTAGGATGCTCATATTATTGTCGGTCATTTTGCATATTAAGAATTATTTTAATGTAAATGTGACTGTGAAAATACCGTTAACCAATTGTAATGGTAGTATGAATGGAATACTTTTCATGGCCTAGTAGGTACTGTTTGTGACAGTCAACAAGGTTGACTGCTGTCTTGGTTGGTGATTAAGAAAATCCAGAATTGATTGATTGGAAGGCAATTTCAGCTCAGGAGAAGGGCTGAGTTTCAAGTCTTTGATTGGAGCAATGCCGCGATCAGGGCTATTCAATGTTGGTCCTGGAGGGCCAAATCACTTCTGGGTTTCATCTTCTCTTTCTAATCAGGGACCGATTCAGACCTGGGACACCAGGTGAGTGCAATAAAAAACAGAAGCATTTTGGTCCACCAGGACCGGAATTGAACAGCCCAGTGGCCTAGTTGAATGAATGGTCTATGTTTACCAACCAGATATAGGCCTGAATCAATTCCCTTGAATTGACAGCAATCACTGGTGGTGATATTGTTGGAGGAATTGACCCTAAACTTTGCAGGTAAAAAAGAAAGAGAACCATGTGCACACTATTGTGTCTAGAGCCAGGTGCTGGTTCTGGCAGTAGCAATGGTTTATCCAAAAACACTGCAGGCACATATATGGATCAACATGTTGAAATTCTGCCTATAAACAACAATGCAACAAATGAATTGTGTGTGTGTGTGTCATTCCTTGAGCATGCATGAGCTACCATGGACACAGCTGCTCCAACCTAAAATGATTTCAAAGTGATTTGGGTAGATCCTGTGATATCAAAGAGCACCCATGCAGCTCCACTCCAAATCTTCCTCTACTATGTGAAGATCTTTAACTTCTGTCACCAGAGAAGTTGCTCCCCAGACAGATGACATAATCCATAGTCGATAGGGATTTTTATTTTATTTTTAGGAATTAGGTTATAACAATGGAATACAAAATACATGAGCGTATTTGTACTGCAAATGAATCATTTCCATTCAAAGACATTCATATTTCATCATAATTCCGTGTGTTTTTTTATTGCATTATTCACCCCTGCGGAAACTGTTACTAAAGCAATCGACGCCTCCATGTGTAGGCTTTGAGTGTCCGCAGTGTAAAGGGTATTTATCTTATTTTCTGGCTCTGAATGACAGCCACCTGCACTGGCCGCAAAAGACCTGAACTGCGATTCCGAGAATGGCATTTAAAACAGGCATCTTTAGATGATGTCCACTAGTTGATTTATATGCGGGGAGGTTCGAAATGTCTACGTCACTTTATAACGCTGGATTAGAACTCCAATAACATCATATTCCTTCCGCGATATGTGAATGTATCCTAGTGGAGCCATAAAGGGTCGTTGAGGTCTCAATGCAGACAGCCCGGGGGTCATAAGTCCCCAGAATGTCCAAGTGGTACAGGGACCTTTTTTTCACATGAAGGGAGAAGAGGGGGGTGGGGGTGGCAGTAAACTACAAAAGCGCTGTAGTCTACAAAAGTGAAAGTAATGTCAAAAGGCACGCTTACAACGTCCAGAGCAGACACTAAAAGGTAAGGTGTTGCTGATATTCGATCTATTTCTGTTTTCCCATGCCAATGTCTTTGTAATTGCTATAGGCTTGTTAATAATAACATTTCTACACATAACCTATATGTAATAGTTTTTATACCAGGGGTAGGCATTTGGGCAACTAGATTCAGACGCAGGTCGGTTTTTGTTTGAGTGAATGGTCGGGGTGCTGGAACGTAATTATCATTTATAGGTAGTTCTACACTGCAAACTGACCATAAAGGCGCCAAAGGGGATTGTATTTGAAAAGAACAACAATTTCATACCTTGATTACATTGAGACACGACCACGTCTATTTTTATTCGTGGGAATACTTGGGAACAGATTTCATAAATTAAACACGTTTAGCTGAATTCCTGGTATTGTCTGTTTTGGGGGTGCTTTTTTTTTGGGGGGGGGGGGGTGGTAAATAAATTCCCATGTATGGAATGATGTGAAAATGTTGCTTTAGATAGCCAATGTACCCACTCTGGGATTGGCACATGCACTCTAGCCAACACCTAGCAGATACATCCAACAATCCAACTGTGACAGTGGGAGGAGAGAGAGAGGGATCCAATCAATCAGACTAAACTAAATTAAAACACAGTCAAAACAAAACTACATTGCTTATTGGGAAGCACAAACACAAAGCAAAATGCAGTGCTATCTGGCCCTAAATCACAGTCGCTAAATATTTGACCATGGTTACTGATCAAAACCTTGGAAAAACCTTGATAAAGTACAGGCTCAGTGAGCACAGCCTTGCCATTGAGAAGGGTAGACAGGAAAAGGTGTCTCCCTGTAGAGGATAGGCTGTGCAACCACTGCACAACAGCAGAACCTGAGACGGAGCTGCATTTCCTGACAAAATGTCAGAAATATAAAACAATTAGTGTCATTTTCCCAAATGTGAAACCATTATTCAAGGTTTCAAAGACCTCTCTGATGAGGATAGGCTACCCGTTCTGTTGGGGGAGGACACAGAGAGCTGTGGGTTGGCAGCGCACTACATTGCTGCCTGCCATAAGTTGAGGGACCGTGTCTGACAGACCAATAAACCTGTACATGTTCTCTACTGTATGCTTATTGTTATTGTTGAATGTATGGTTCTTTTGACCCTTGGTTATTGTTGTTACTGTTGTCCTGTTGACAATTTTGATTCTCATTTTTATATTGTAATTATCCAAAAGAAACTTTGGCAATATGTACATTGTTACATGAGAGAGAGAGAGAAATGGGTGGTTGACAAGGCATCTCATCTCTATAGTGTTCTACGCTGTGGATAGTCTTTGTGATGCTAGCTGCCTTGTCTAGTCAGCCTAGTGGTATGTAGAATTCATGCACCGTTACCTCTGCTGCTGCTGCAAGAACAAAGAAACGGATGACACAAGAATCACATTAGCATAAAAAACAAACACATACACACAAACTCACTGTTGTACACATGCACATAAACAAGCGTTCATGCATACATGCAGATAAACTATTCTCTCGTCTCTTCTTTTTGTCAGAAACAACACACACACACACACACACACACACACACACTCTCTCTCTGATGTGTATGCAGATACAGTACATTTTAAACTTCACAAAATGATCTGAACACTGACGGCCTACCCCGGACACCGCTGGGCCAATTGTGCCCCGCCCAAAGGGACTCCCTATCGCGGCCAGGTGTGATACATTTTTTTTAGCGATTCCAGGTTGTATCTCACTCAGGGTCGCAATTTACTGTTGAGTTAGAATAATAGAATACACAAGGTGCAATTTCGAAATTTGGTTGTCACTCAATTAGCCAATGTCATCAAAAACATTTTTATTGGTAAATTTGCAGGCATGGTCCAATTACCATGATCATCAGATATCATATGAAAATCAGAAAGCATTTGCCTCCATCCGATGGCAATATGTGTAGAATTGCAGGATATTAGCTGTAAAACTGCACATTTAGACCTATTTCATCTGTCCCTAAACTGTATGCTTTCCCTAGTCACAGTGGGAGGAACCGAGGTAAAGACAGATTCAGGTTGGATATTAAACGGATATTCGCCTGTAGATTTCGTTACGTCCACCAAGAGCAGTTAGGGACCGTCAACATAGTGGCAAATCTAATTGTTTGAATTTCAATAGCTTTTTAACCATTACTCCTAAAACTTTTAAAACAGGTTCTAGCTAACCCGATGGCTTAGACACACATTGCACACACTTTTTTGGTTGATTTATATCTTGCACTTATTTAAATGACTTACTAACATTTTTGAATTTCAATAGCTCCTTGGTCATGTGACCTACTGACCTCAAACAAGGTTCAGAATGATCACTCAGTGGGCCTATACATTGCACACCCTTTAGTTTGCCCATTTTCATCTCACTTAATTTCACATGAATTTAATGTTTTTCACTGTTTCCAATTTCAATGTCTCCTTGGTCATGAGACCTACTGACTTCAAACAAGGTTCAGAATGTACACTCAGTGGGCCTATACATTGCACACCTTTTATTTTGTACATTTTCATATCACATTTTTACATCAACTTTTTAAAACTTTCTAATTTCAATAGCTCCTTGGTCATGTGATCTACGAGACTCAAACGAGGTTCAGAATGTCCACTGACTACCCTTCTCTATTGCACACCCTTTTGTTTGCCCATTTTCATCTCACACATTTTGACATTTTTTTAATTGTATTTAAAATGTCAATATCTCCGTGGTCATGTGAACTACTGGACTCAAGCTACTTTCAGAATGTCCACGGACTGGTGGAGACAGCGCCACAAGGCATCCAGTGCGGTAACGCGACCGATCCTGGAGAAGCTGGCGGGAGCCCCGGGGAGAGTTCTCTTTTCTTTGTGAAGGACAGTGAGCCCTGGAATGGGTTTGCCCCTAGAGAGGGGCCCAAGCCCTGGAAAGCGTTGCGGTTTTGGTGGCCTACGGTGAGCTCTCCCTGACCCTTGAAAATCTGGGGGAGAGGGTGTTAATCTCACGCCGGGCCGTACCGTACCCATATCCGCAGCAGGTCTCCAAGGTGAACAGCCTCTGGCATGTTATAACAATGTAGATAAGGGAAGTTGGCAAAAAATAGATCCGTAACTTCGGGATAAGGATTGGCTCTAAGAGCTGTGTCAGTCGGTCTGGGGTGCGAAGTGAGGCTGGGCTCGAGCCGCGGCTGGGGGAGCAGTCGCTCTGTCGCCCTCCTCTCGCCACCATTGGAAGTTTGTTGTGTAGCCCATCTCGCAGTCTCTCGTGCATGGTCTCGCAAGGGGCTGCGTGCGGGGGTTCGTCGGGGTGGTGTCTGTCAGCGGGCCGAAGGCGGACCGGTGAGTGGTTGGGTCCAGCGGTTGGCGGTGGCAACTCTGGACGCGTGCCGGGCCCTTCTCGCAGATCTCCCCAGCTACGACGCTCGCAATGTGTGGGGAGGTCTCCTCTACGTTCACTAGACTTGTTTATTTAATTGATTTATTTCACCTTTGTTTAACCAGGTAGGCTAGTTGAGAACAAGTTCTCATTTGCAACTGCGACCTGGCCAAGATAAAGCAAAGCAGTTCGACACATACAACAACACAGAGTTACACATGGAATGACCAAAACATACAGTCAATAATACAGTAGAACGAAAGAAAACAGTCTATATACAGTGAGTGCAAATAAGGTCAAATAAGGGAGTTAAGGCACTAAATAGGCCATGGTGGCGAAGTAATTACAAATGGCAATTAAACACTGGAATGGTAGATGTGCAAAAGATGGATGTGCAAGTAGAGATACTGTGGTGCAAAAGGAGCTAAATAAATAAATACAGTATGGGAATGAGGTAGATAGATGGGCTGTATACAGATGGGCTATGAACAGGTGCAGTGATCTGTGAGCTGCTCTGACAGCTGGTTCTTAAAGCTAGTGAGGGAGATGGGAATCTCCAGCTTCAGTGATTTTTGCAGTTCTTTCCAGTCAGTGGCAGCAACTTGAGGCAGAGACTAAACCCATTGGCCGAGCAGGGATAGGGCATTGCATGGATCTGGCTCATGCCCTACGAAGTGGGGAGAGGTATCTCCAGCTTGTCCGGAGAGGGAGGCCTACATCTGATGTGGGTTAGTACCATCCACAGCTATTGATTTGGTGTGGAACCATAAAACGGACAGAAGAAGCCTAGGTTCCCACTGGGCACGGATCACTGAATGCCAACTGGATGAAATTCAAAAGGAGCGTACCCACCTGTCGCGGTCGCACTCAAATCACCCGTGGGGTGACTGTGACCTCCTCATATCAAAGTGAGGAAATTGGATGAAGCGGGGATAAACAGCGGGACATAATTAAGAGTCTCTTGAGGTAGCCAAATACCTTGTCATTCGATTAGTGATGTACGTGGTTAGATGAATGAGATTCCCACTGTCCCTACCTACTATCTAGAAAAACCACAGCCAAGGCAATGGGCTTGACGGAATG